>NC_057805.1:148521481-148635332 GCF_018294505.1 Triticum aestivum
GAGGCGCCACGTGTCGGCCCCTGGTTGGCCGGGCACGGCGGCGGGGATGTGTCTGGTGGCGGCGGACGCGTCCGGTGGTTGCGGGGGCGATTTGGTCTAGGGTTTTCGCCCGAATTTCGGAGGGGGAGGTGTTTTATAGGTAGAGGGAGCTAGGAGACTCCAAATGGAGTGCAGTTTTCGCCCACACGATCGTGATCGAACGACCTAGAGCATGGAAGTGACTTAGATGGGTTTTGGGATGTTTGGAGGGTTTTTTTTTCTGCAACACACAAAAGGACTTTGCGGTTACCCGGTTAACCGTTGGAGCATCAAACGACCTCCAAATGGAACGAAACTTGACAGGTGGTCTACCGGTGGTATACCAAGGCCACTTGACAAACCACGGTCCATTCCGAGAACGTTTAACACCCACTCACGAAAAGAAACAAGAGGGGTGCGCCGGTGCATGTGGGGGTGTCGGATTGCAAAACGGGCAATGGGGAAAATGCTCGAATGCAGGAGACGAACACGTATGCATAAGAGATGCACATGATGACATGATATGAAATGCATGACATGAACAAAATGCAAAACAAAAAACAAAACCCGACCACGAAGGGAATATCATAACACATAGCCGAAAATGGCAAGAGTTGGAGTTACAAATATGGAAAGTTACATCCGGGGTGTTACAGCAACACACTCCAGAAGACGACGACCCCAGAGTATTGACGGTCTTCGAGTCATTCGCTTCAAACAATAAGCGCAAAAGGGCACTCCGCGACCTTGCGGAAGTCTGTCAAATCACCGCGATAAACCCTTGGAACGACACGGCTATAACCTTTAATGCCGGTGACGAACCAAAATATAGGACAGTCCGAGCGCCAGCCGCATTAGTCCTCAGTCCCAACATGGATGGCTGTCGACTCACCAAGGTCCTCATGGACGGCGGTAGCGGACTAAACCTCATCTATGAGGATACACTCCACAAAATGGAAATAGACAGAAGCCGCATCGAGCAAAGCAACACGACCTTCTGAGGAATCATTCCCAGTCGGGAGGCGCGGTGCACGGGAAAAATCACACTTGACATGGTATTCGGCACGTCGGAGAATTATCGGTCCGAAGAAATAACCTTCCAAGTGGCTCCTTTCTGCAGTGGATACCACCCCCTGTTGGGGCGAGATGCTTTTACACGCTTCCAAGCTATACCTCATTACGGGTACATGAAGCTCAAAATGCCCGAACCAAGCGGCATAATCACTCTTGTCAGTAATCCGGACATAGCACTCCGCGCCGAAAACAAAACCGCATCCCTGGCCTTTGAGGCATTATGTGAAGCCCTCGCGGCCGAAGAATTAACCGCACTGCGCTCCATGGTGGATAGGTACGATGTGATCTTAGACAAACGACCCAAATCCACCTCCTTCAAACCAGCAGAAGAAATAGCCAAATTCCAGGTCCACCCAACGGACCCCAAGAAGACAACATCTATTGGAGCACAACTAGACCCAACGGTCGACGCCGCGCTATGGGATTTCCTTCGCGAAAACTGGGATATATTCGCCTGGCACCCTTCTGATATGCCTGGAATCCCACGCAAGCTCAATATATTAAAGGGATACAAACCAGTCAAACAAGCACTGTGGCGCTTTTCCGAACCCAAACGCCAAGCTATGGGGGAGGAGCTAGCCAAGCTAATTGAGGCCGGATTCATTAGAGAAATAAAACATCCGGACTGGGTGCCAAACCTGGTGATGGTACCAAAGAAGGACAAATCCTGGCGCCTGTGCGTCGATTTTAAATAACTCAATAAGGCTTGCCCTAAGGATCCCTTCCCCCTCCCCCGCATTGATCAAATCATTGATGCTACCGCGGGACATGACTCACTGTGTTTCCTCGATGCATATTCCGGATACCATCAAATCAAAATGAAGGAGTCCGATCAAGCTGCAACAGCATTCATTACCCCATATGGGCAATTCTGCTTCAACACCATGCCCTTCGGGCTCAAGAACGCCGGCGCCGCATACCAACGCATGATTCAAACATGCCTGGAGAAGCAGATCGGCAAGACAGTTGAAGCTTATGTGGACGAAGTCGTCATCAAAACTAGGCACGTCGAAACACTAATAGACTATTTACGTATCATATTCAACAACCTCCGCGCGTATGACATTAAGCTCAATCCGGAAAAGTGCATTTTCGGCGTCCCTGCTAGAAAACTGTTGGGCTTCATCGTTTCCAATAGAGGAATTGAAGAAAATCCAGCCAAAATCCGAGCTCTATCACAATTGGCTATGCAAACAGACCTTTAACAAGTCCAAAAACTCGCGGGTTGCGTGGCAGCTCTAAGCCGCTTTATCTCCAGATTGGGAGAAAAGGCACTGCCACTCTATAGCCTTCTACGGCGAACCGATCATTTCGAATGGACGGACGCGGCAACAGCCGGACTGGAAGAAATAAATACCCTTCTATCGAAGAACCCAATCCTAGCCGCGCCAAACGTCGGCGAACCCATGTTACTATACATATCGGCGACACATCAGGTGGTGAGCGCCGTGCTCATCATTGAATGAGAACAGGACGGACACAAATTCGCGCTTTAGAAGCCAGTATACTACGTATCCACTGTCCTTACACCATGCAAATCCCAGTACCCCCATTATCAAAAGATAGCATATGCGGTCTTCATGGCATCCCGAAAGCTACGACACTACTTCCAGGAGTGTTCGATCACGGTGGCTTCCGAAGTACCACTCAATGATATAATAAACAACCGTGATGCCATGGGCCGGATTGCCAAATGGGCCATTGAGCTCCTTCCATTTGATATTACATACAAACCACGTCGAGCTATTAAATCCCAAATACTGGCTGACTTCGTCGCCAAATGGACAGAGGTCGAACTCCCTAAAGAGCATGGCACATATTCCAATTAGGTTATGTATTTCGATGGCTCCAAAATGCTGGCAGGACAAAGAGCAGGCGTCGTTTTAACGTCTCCTACTAGAGACTTCGTTCAGTACGTACTCCAAATACTATACACAGACTCCAACAACGCAGCCGAATACGAGGCCTTATTGCATGGTCTCCGGATGGCTGTCTCCATGGGCGTACAATGCCTAGAGGTGCGCGGGGACTCAAACCTTGCAATATTTCAAATAAATGGAGATTTCAATGCCAAAGATCCAAAGATGGCAGCTTATCGTAATGCCGTCCTAAAAATGTTGGCTCGGTTCGAGGGGCTCGAGTTCCATCATGCGGCCCGTGAAAGTAATCAAGTGGCGGCTGTTCTGGCTCGTATTGGCGCCAAGTGCTACCCCGTCACACCTAATATATTTCTAGAAAGGCTTTTTAAGCCATCCATGGTGTGGCAGGGGAAAGCGGCAACACTAATCAAGATCCGAGCACAACCCCAGATGCCGAACACACAGATAACATCGGCAGCTCAGCCACCGAAATAACACTGTCGGCCCATCTCATTATGGCAATCATTGCCCCATGGACCGAACCTTTCCTGGCCTACCTTAATAGGAAAGAACTTCCTAAGGATCAGAATGAGGCCCGCCGCATTGTCCGCCGTTCGAAGGCCTACAAGGTTCACGACGGAGAGCTCTATAAGAAAAGCGCTACCGGACTCCTTCAAAGGTGTATCTCCAAGGAGGAGGGGCGGCAGCTCCTGGCTGAGATTCATGCCGGTCTCGGCGATCGCCACGCCACAGCTCGGGCCCTTGTTAGCAACGCGTTCCGTACAGGATTCTATTGGCCGACGGCCCGAACAGATGCACAGGACCTTGTCCAATGTTGCGTCGGATGCCAACTCTTCGCCAACCATATGCCCCCACTGTCCTACAAACAATCTCCATCACTTTGCCTTTTGCGGTCTGGGGACTGGACATGGTAGGACCCCTTAAAGGAGGAAGCAATAAGAAAAAATATCTGCTGGTCAAGGTGGACAAATTCACCAAGTGGATAGAACCCAAACCAGTTAAAACAGCCGAAGCCAGACCAGTAATAGACTTTATATCCGGCGTCGTACACCGTTATAGTGTTCCACACAGCATCATCACTGATAACGGCTCCAACTTCACAGCCGATGAAGTCAAAACCTGGTCCGCTAATCTAGGCATCAAGCTGGATTACGCCTCTGTCTATCATCCACAGACAAACGGTCAAGTCGAAAGAGCCAATGGTCTTATTATGAGCAGCATTAAGCCTAGATTAGTGCGGTCTTTGAAAGAATCAGACAAGCACTGGGTTGAGGAGCTCGACTCCGTACTCTGGGGGCTGCGGACCACGCCCAATCGCACTACCGGATACACACCTTTCTTCATGGTGTACGGCGCAGAAGCAGTGTTACCCTGCGACATTATTCATGACTCACCTCGAGTGCACATGTACGAAGAGAGAGAGACCGAGCTCGATCGGCAGGATATCATAGATGCCCTGGAGGAGGAGCGCGACATCGCAAAAGCCCATTCCGCATTTTATCAACAGCAGGCTTGCAGGTATCAAAGCAGAGAAGTGCGGGCCAAAACTTATAACGTCGGTGAACTCGTTCTATGCCTGCCGGAGAAGAAAAAGGAAAAACTCAAGCCCAAGTGGGAGGGTCCCTTCATCATCGACGAAGTTCTCACCGGAGGGGCGTACCTCTACTTGGTCATATACTAAACTAACGGGAATTTCTTCCCCATTTGACCCTAGCGGTCTGACCCAGGCCATGTGATTTTGATCCAGCTTGGTATACCGCGTTTTCACCATGGCCCAGGCCTCTCGCGCACCCTCCCGGCAGGCCGATATCTTCCATAGTCGGATACGCCACTGCGCTCCCTTGAACAGCTCTACAAGCTCCTCCATACTCCCTGAAGGGGAGGCGGATGGCCATAAGTCCTTGGCTACACTCCGCATCACCTGCCGAGCTTGCTCGTGTAATTGCGACAGCCCTTACAGAAGATCACTTGATGATCCGGACACCTCCTCTTCGGGATGGCCCGTCAACATACCTGCAATCATAGCTATATCAGCTACTTTTACCTCCAAACTGTTATAAGGTAAATTCGGCCACGTACTGAATTTGCCGCCTTGCAGCTTTTTATTCTCCTTCACGGAGTCGGCTAGCTGGGCCCGCACATCTTTCAGTTCTTCGCCCGGTTTGGTGTTTGAATCCTGGAGTTTGTTTTTCTCCTCTTTGGCTCGGGTCGGAACACGCTCGCCTGCGGCACATAATCTTTTTGCCTCTTTCTCTCCTGCTTGAGCGGTTTTCAACTTCTCTTCCAGTTGATCTGATGATCCTATTATGAGATAAGCAACAGTATTAGCACAGCTGGTATATAATTGTTATTCCTCGATGGAGGGGAACATTACCAGAAGATGCCTTCTTGGACTTTTTTAGTTCGGCGGTAGCAGCATTTAGCTGTGTCCTACACTGCTCCAGGTCTTGAGCTAGCAGGTTGTTCTTCTTTGTAAGAACCTAGTCGTACAACGATCCTTAAATCACTTGTGCCAACTGCTTTCAGTCTCAGGGGCTACTAGCATGTGGCTATCCTATTCGGACAAAAGAAACCTTACCTGCACATCCGTTAAATGTTGCTTTGTGGCTCTGCCCAGCCCATCTCGAGTAGCTCGGATGTATGCGTCAGCCGAGCTAAAGGCATCAAACGCATCTCTTGAGAAGCCAAGGTCCCGTAAAATGGCCCTCCAGCGCCGATAATTCATGGCGCTCTCCACTTCCGAGTTGGTGACGGACATATCTTCCGAGCCCTCGGCCGAAGGACAGTCCGGTGTCATTCCCGTATTGGCCCCATCTCTCCGGAAGGGTCTACACCCCAGCTGTTGGGAGTACGACCGGCCGAATTCCCAGACATAGTTCAACGAACCTTTTTACTGATACAGGACAAACATAACAGTCACAGCTGGATGTGACTACTAAAGCATACTTTCAAATCCATACCTCTTCGACGAAGGCCCGGCCGTGTCTTGACTTGTCTTCCTTTTAGAGGCCTTGCTCGGCGCGGGAGCCGCTCTCTTTGGAGTCGCCCCCAGGGTAGCATGACGCGCCGAACACCTCCCCTTTGGAGCATGAGACAGTGCGGTGGGTGAGGCAGTGCGAGGAAACACTTTCGAGGGGGATTTCTCCTGATGACTTATGTGGGAAGCAGGAAGAAGACCAGGGTAATCGGCGATAATGGCCACTTCCGTGCCATCGTAGCTCGCCTGGTAAAACACCCCTTCCGCAAGTACCACGAATATATCCGGGTCCTCTTCAAACCCAGGATCAAGCTCCCGGTTGTGGTTCTCTGGTTGTGGGGTGGGGCTGTGAAGACCCTCGGTGATCTTTCGCCAATGCTTTTATAAATAGAAGGATTAAGAATTCATTAAAGATGACTTGGAAAGTGGAATGAGTAAAAGCAGAGGGGTCAGCACTTACCCAGCTGGGAGGGTCATACACAGAATACCCATCTCTGCGCTTGATGCGAAGGAATTCCTCCTCCTCCCCTTTAAACAGCCCGGCCAGTATCTTGGCCAGAGCGGCGGGGGTGTCCGGACCTTTCCGACCACAGAGGGACGCATCGTCCTTTAAACATCGTCCTCCTCTGTACTGAAGTGTTTGAACCCCTCACACTATTGAGGTCGCTATTACCTCGACTATTGTTAATCCAGACTAAGCAAACGTCTTTATCTTGCTCATGAGCTGACCAAATTTCCGCACTGTCATCCTCTTCAAGACTCCGGGGACGCCAACTGTGGCGTTTCTTTAGCGGAACTCTTGAAAATTCGGGAAGGCCCTTCCGAACTGGGTCGGGAAGTGCGACGTCCTCAATGTAGAACCATTCGGAAGGCCATTCTTCAGATGCCTTCCTTGGTGTGCCGGACAGGTATCCGGTATCGGCGATGCGCCATATTTCGGCTCCGCCCAATTCAAATATTGACCCCTCGTGGTTGCGCGGGACAAGACAGAACAACTTTCTCCATAGTTCAAAATGGGCCTCAATACCCAAAAATAGCTCGCATAAAGCAACATAACCCGCAATGTGCAGGATAGAGGCGGGAGTAAAATTGTGCAGTTGGAGTCCATAATATTCCAGAAGCCCTCGGAGGAACGGATGAATTGGAAATCCGACGCCTCTTAGCAGATAAGGGACGAAACACACTCACTCCCCCCCGGATGGATTGGGGAAGTCCTCCGCATGGGTCTCACCATTAAAGGAGGCCAGCCCTGCTCGAACAGGGACCAGATCTGCGGGGGGAAGAAATCCCTGCGTTTGCAACTTCGCCAATTGACCGTGGGACACAGAGCACCTCTCCCACTCACCTTTCTCTGGGTCGGAATGGGAGGAGGAGCTGGGAATGCTAGCCATGTTGGGGTGACCCTTCCTAGCAATCTCTGAGGATTTTCTCCGCGTGATGCCGAATGGATCCAAGATCCAATCTCTTTAAATAGACGCTCTTTCTTGCATGGCCGGGGTGCTATTTGCAAAAATACTCTGACCTTCCACATTCGTTCGACACGTGGAAGCTGAAGTCATCGATGCACAGAAGCCGAGGGGTGCGGCATTGAATTAAAAGCCGAATACATTACTTGGAAGTCATCGGAGGAGGAACCCGCCTTGCAATGCCAAAGACAATCTATGTGCCGAACACCTCGTCATTGAAGCCTGGTCCGGGGGCTACTGAGGGAGTCTTGGACTAAGGGGTCCTCGGGCTTCCGGCCTGTTAGCCATGGGCCGGACTGATGGGCCGTGAAGATGCGAAGACCGAAGACTGCACCCGTGTCCGGATGGGATTCTCCTTGGCGTGGAAGGCAAGCTTGGCGACCAAATATGTAGATTCCCTTCTTTGTAACCGACCTTGGGTAACCCTAGATCCTCCCGGTGTCTATATAAACCGGAGGACTTAGTCCGGGGAGGGAGATACTCATAACCATAGTCATACAAGGTAGACTTCTAGGATTTAGCCATTACGATCTCGTGGTAGATCAACTCTTGTAGTACTCATATTCATCAAGATCAATCAAGCAGGAAGTAGGGTATTCCCTCCATAGAGAGGGCCCGAACCTGGGTAAACATTGTGTCCCCTGTCGCCTGTTACCATCGACCTTAGACGCACAGTTCGGGACCCCCTACCCTAGATCCGCCGGTTTTGACACCAACACCCGTCGAGCCAACGTCCAAACAAGACGATCAGGAAGATGGGCAAGTTAGCCCTCATGAACAGGCCAAAAATGAAGACTTGGAGGACAGCAATTATCTTCCACTCTCCAAGGATGAAGTGAGCCTCGGCAACCAGGATTTTATCATGCCTGAGGAACCTCTCGAGCAGGAGCGCTTTAAGCGCCGGCTAATAGCCACTGCAAGGAACCTGAAAAAGAAGCAGCAGCAGCTTCAAGCTGATCAAGATCTACTTAACAACAGGTGGACTAATGTCCTGGCAGCCGAGGAATATGGCCTCGAGCGCCCAACCAAAAGTTACCCGAAGCGTAAACTTCTACCTCAATTTAAAGACGAGGCACTGGACCCCGCACCATCAGCGCGTAACGTGGCTGACCGACCACCACGTGGCCGGAACAAAACGGCAACTCAAGCCGAGCACCAGCCTGTAGCACCTCGTCGTAAAGGTAGATACACAACAGCTCGAGGATATACATATGACCTGTGGCAGGACCTGGACAGTAGAGCAGGTCAGAACAGATCAATCTACGGATCGCGGGGGCATGCCCGGACGCACGACGACGGCTATCTAGCCAGACGGGACAAGCATAATCACGTCTGGGCCGAAAACCGCAGACGGACTCCATCCGAGCCACGTCGCGACTTGGCTCGATATAGAGGCGCCGCACACCCCCTCTGCTTCACTGATGAAGTAATGGAGCATAAATTCCCGGAAGGGTTCAAACCTATGAATATCGAATCATATGATGGAACAACCGACCCTGCAGTATGGATTGAAGACATCCTTCTCCATATCCACATGGCCTGTGGCAATGATCTACATGCCATCAAATACCTCCCACTAAATTTAAAGGGACCAGCCCGGCACTGGCTAAACAACCTCCCAGAAAACTCTATTGGCAACTGGGCAGACCTGGAAGATGCCTTTCGCGACAACTTCCAAACTACTTATGTTCGGCCTCCGGACGCTGATGACCTCAGTCACATCATCCAGCAGCCCGGAGAGTCAGCCAGGAAGCACTGGACTAGGTTCTTAATTAAAAATAACCAAATCGTCGACTGTCCGGACGCCGAAGCCCTAGCAGCCTTTAAACATAGCGCCCAAGATGAGTGGCTGGCCCATCACCTCGGCCAAGAAAAACCAAAGTCTATGGCAGCTCTTATCGCACCGATGACCCGCTTCTGTGCGGGAGAACATAGCTGGCTGGCTCGACGAAACAATAGCACCAGCGACCCTGGCACCTCTAAGGTCAGGGACGGCAATGGCAAGCCTCGATGCAATAAAAACAAGCGTCGAAACAATAATGTAGGAACCCAAGACACGGTGGTCAACACCGGATTCAGTGGTTCCAAATCCAGTCAACGGATGAAGCCATTCAAGGCAAACAAAGATGGCCCATCCAGTTTAGACAGGATACTGGATAGGCCCTGTCAAATTCATGGCAGCCCTGACAAACCCGCCAACCATACCAACAGAAATTGTTGGGTTTTCAAACAAGCAGGCGAGCTCAACACCGAACACAGAGGGAAGGGGCCGCCTAGTGACAGCGAAGACGAGGAGACTCGCCAGCCAAACACCGGGGGACAAAAGCAATTTCCCCCCGAAGTAAAAACAGTAAACATGATATCTGTGACGCATATCCCTACGAGGGAGTGCAAGCGCGTACCACGAGACGACTATGCCATAAAGCCAGTCGTACCAAAATTTAACCCATGGCCAGCCTATTCGATCACTTTTGATCGCAATGACCACCCAACAGGTATCCGTCAAAAAGGTTCGGCAGCTCTGATCCTCGACCCAATCATTGAAGGATCTGATCTCACACGAGTCCTTCTAGACGGCGGCAGTAGCCTTAATTTGCTCTATCAAGACATTGTTCGCAAAATGGGCATTGATCCCTCAAGGATCAAACCCACCACAACTACCTTCAAAGGGGTAATACCCGGCGAAGAGGCTCACTGTACGGGCTCAATCACACTGGAAGTTGTCTTCGGTTCGCTGGACAACTTCCGAAGCGAAGCCTTGACCTTCGATATTGTTCCGTTCTGTCGTGGATATCATGCACTGCTTGGGCGGACCACTTTTGCTCGTTTCAATGCGGTCCCACACTACGCCTATCTAAAGCTTAAGATGCCCGGTCCACGCGGCGTCATAACGATCAATGGAAACACGGAACACGCCCTCCGTTCCGAAGAGTATACCACGGCCATCACAGCCGAAGTACAAAGCGGCCTCGTTAAACCGCATACCTCATCGGCCATTAAGCCACCGGCCCTTACTACGCAATACCGGTCAATTTTAGAGCTAGATTAGCAGTTCTGCCTCCGTCGTTCGCCGCATATGACCGCAAAGTTTACATCGCGCATGCATAACTATGCACTTAAAATACCTTGGTCATCGGCGGAGGCACAATGCAGACAGGCCTACAACATGGTTCGTCCTCCTACAGATTTTCTCCCTTCCTTTTAACTATTTTTTATCTTTTGTCACAGATGAATCAAAACATGTTCGTCCTATGGACCTGCAAGGACTCTTTCGAAGCCCAGTTTCGTCCAGGGAACCAAGGATTGCTCCTTTTAAGGAATCCTCTTCGCTAAGGCAAAGGCAGCACAGACATGCAACAGGAGGTCCAAAAGATTTTTTTGGACCAAATACTCTATTTAAAGCCTGGATATAACCTTTTTCCTCAGCCTTCGACCGCTGGCATGTAAAATGACCTGGGAAGGGGTGTTATAATCTGTCAGATTGCGTTCGACATATCAATCAGATTCCAGTGAACACAATCCGTCTTCAGTATTTACTTTTCCTCATAGAACTGTATTTTACCTCTTCGGTGGTTTCACATACACACCTCGGCACTAATCGCCAGGGGCTCGATATGGCAACATATTAGCTGCCAACAAGTCCGAACAGCTCTACAGCATACTTCGGCGTCACGAGTTTGGCATTATATGCATCAGCTCCGAATCATGTCTTTGGTCAATAGTTGGGTTGCCCGGCTCCTGTGCTTACTAGCTTACGTTCCGTTCTATCGGCTAGGGTAGTAAAGGGAGAACTACTGTAATTCTGTTTCCGATTCACCTGGTTAAACACCTCAGTAGAGAAAGCCAAAAGCTGACTGTCATGATACGGTGAGAGCTCGTCAACCACTCGACGACTTATTAAAATCTTTTGCGATTTCTTCCGTATAACACGAAGGACCATTTTCCGGTCACCTATGTAGCGCAGCCGTATTCGAATAACCGCGCACATACAAGGGGCTATATCGTAGACCCACCGTCAAACTCCTATGGCTAAGTGAAGGTGTTAAAGCCCTATAGTCCGACTGCCTAGTTTGCCGCACTGACACCTCCTTCACGGACCAGGACGTTGGGTCAAGTGTAGTCAGTCGCTACTCGAACACCCCCACATTATATGCGAGGGGGCTGAAGCCGACGACTGGCAAACTTTCATATTACAGAAAACGGCCACAAAGGAGGAAATACCTTTCAGGCAAAAGGCATAAAAATAACACAGCCTTAATATATCATAATATTGTTATCACAATTCCGATATATTCACTCGAACATAATATATTTCGAGCACTGACCCTCTATCAAGCGGGCGCCCTCTAGGACATCCGCAAAATAATGCTCCGGCGTGCGATGGTCCTTGCCCTCGGGTGGACTGTTTGCTGCAACATCGGTGGCCTTCATGTTTGCCCAGTACGACTTGACGCGTGCAAAGGCCATCCGTGCACCTTCAATGCACGCCGACCGCTTAACGGCGTCGATACGTGGCACCGCATCAACAAGTCGATGCACCAAGCCGAAATAACTGTTCGGAATTGGCTCAGTTGGCCACAGTCGGACCACGACTTCCTTCATGGCAGCTCCGGACACCTTGTGGAGCTCGACCCACTGGGCCATTTGTTCGTTCAGCAACGATGGAAGCTTTGGCACGTTGAACTGTGACTAGAAAAGCTTCTCCGTTGCACGTCCGTCTTGCACTTGGTAAAACTGCGCCACATCGGCGACACTCTTCGGCAGGTCCAAAAGTGAGTCTGGAGAACTCCACAATTGATTAAGCAGGGCATACTTCGGGTCGCCGAATTTAGTCTGTAATAGAAAGGGCTTACTAGCCGCTATCTCCCCAGCTTGCCGGATCTCCACCCGAGCCGCTCTAGACTCGGACCGTGCCTCTCGCGCCTCTTTGTAAAGCCTTGTTGAGTTCGGCTGCCTTGGCTTTGTTATCCTTCTCGAGTGATTCGCATTGGCCAGTGGCATCTTTTAGTTCTCGCGCCAGGGAAGATATTCTCTCCTCGCACTGGCACCGAGCGGCCTGTTTGGCCTTTAACTCAGCAGCTGCCTTCTTGACAGCCGCACTGTTCACTCTGGCTTGCTCCTTGGCCCGGGCAAGTTCAGCCCGAAGGGTCTCAACCGCAGCAGCACCATATGCAATTATGCATATCCTAGTATATAATTCTCAACTTAGTGCTCATATTATTATACATGCATAAGCTAACTGCATCAAAACATACCTCGTGCCTCGTCAAGCCGCCTGTTAACAAGAGTAATGTCCTCATCCCCTGACTCAAGTTTTTGCTTTAATCTGCAACTTCCGCAGTGTGGGCAGTCGCCACTGACATAACAGCCTGTTTTCAAATTAATCATATCATTTCCTGAGCATATATTTTTGATCCTCTGATCGCCTCCGTGTGGAAGCCGACCAGAGTCTCAGGGACTACTATCTATACAAAGCCGCATTCAGCATGTAAAGAGTGGTTAAGATATTACATTGCATACCTCAAAGCCTCTTAGTAGGCCCGTGAAGGCTTCATTCAATCCGCCCCTTGCGGACAAAATCCTCTCAACTACCATACCCATTAAGGTACACTGTTCCTCTGAGATGGACGCATTTTGCAACATGCCCATTAATGTATCTGGCGCCTCTGGATTCCTGGAAGCGGCTGCGGGAGTACGAACTCCCTTTGAAGGGATATGTTTACTCGACCCTAGGGTCATCTTCGACTGTAAACCGGATAGTCCGGGGCCTTTATTTTTGGTCCCCATAGGGGCTGCACACCCCGGACCCTTGACGACCGAAGTATCACCTTCGGGCGATGTCTTCTTTGCCCCCCGCACCACTTGATGATCGGAGGAGACCCTCTGGGACGACACCTCGAAGTCGTCCGCCCTAAGGGGTGAGGAAGCCTGTGGAGGTGCCTCGCTTTCCATCATCTCCGGAAGGAGGTCACCCGAGGAGGAGGACTGTTGAGGAAGACTTCGGGCTGGACTACAAACATATATTTAAGATGTTACCCTTGTAACCTGAAAAGAACGGGATATGTCTAGAATACACTTGTTCACTTATGATTCGGTGAAAGGCTTGTCCTTACGGAGGAACTGTGCGGCAATGTCGTCTTCCGAACCCGAACCGTATGACAGGGACATCTTCCCTCTCTTGGGAGCCTCCACCTCCAAATCTTCGGAGGCGTTCCTTTTCTTCCCATGGGGAGAAGGGATATCGGCTTCTTCTTCTCCTTCGTCTTCAGAAGAGGGAGTTCCGGTCTCCCCGAACATAGCGTCCTGTGTACCTTTAGAGTGGAGGCCACCTTTGGCCTTTTTGCTCTCCTCTTTGAACTCCTTCGCCGGCATTTGATACGGCGCCGGGGCCAGCATCCTTGTCAACACAGGATCAGCTGAGTCTTCGGGAAGTAGAGTCGAACACCTAATTTGTTCCGCCTTCTTTATCCATCCCTGGTCGAAGACAGTTTTCTCAGTATATTGATATGGAATAATCAACTAAGCTATGTTCGGGAGTTGAGTGCTTACCAAGGTATCCGGATGGTTGCAGTCAAGGCCGATGTCCTCGGTTGTATCCGACCACTACTTTCGGGTCCCGAAGAATAACTTCCACATCCCTTCATGCGTTGTGCCAAAGAAGTGCTAAAGGGTCCGTGGTCCTTCCGGATTGAACTCCCACATGCGGAGAGGCCGTCGCTGGCACGGCAGGACCTGGCGGACTAGCATTACCTGGATCACATTGATGAGGCCGGTGTCCTTTTCAAGGTGGCTCCGGATACGGCTTTGTAGGGTCTGCACTTCATCAATTGATCCCCAGTCCAGCCCCTTATTAATCCATGATGCGAGTCGTAATGGAGGGCCAGATCAGAACGCAGGTGTAGCTGCCCACTTGGTACTGCGGGGTTCAGTGATGTAAAACCACTCCCGCTGCCATAGGTTGGAAGTTTCCGTGAAGGAGCCCTTTGGCCAAAGAGTACTAGCGAGCTTGCTCACCATAGCACTGCCACACTCCGCTTGCTCCCCGTCGACTACCTTTGGCTTCACATTAAAGGTCTTGAGCCATAAGTCGAAGTGTGGGGGAATGCGAAAAAAGGCCTTGCACATGACAATGAACGCCGAGATATGAAGAAAGGAGTCTGGAGCTAGATCATGAAAATCTAGCCCGTAATAAAACATGAGGCCATGAACGAAGGGGTGGAGAGCGAACCCTAGCCCCCAGAGGAAGTGGGAGATGAATACGACACTCCCGCCGGATCTGGGTGTAGGAATAACCTGCCCCTTAGCAGGGAGCCTGTGGAGGATTTCCGCGGTCAAGTACCTTGCCGCCCAGAGTTTCACGATATCCTCCTCTGTGACAGAGGAGGCCACCCACCGGCCTTGAGGGCTGGGACCGGACATGACTGGGAGGCTTGGAGCGATTAAGTTGAAACCTGGGTGCTGGAGCTCGAGGTTGGAAAGGTTGAGGAAGAGGTAGGCGTAGAGAAGAAAGCGGGTCTATACCCCGTTATAAAGGCGATGAATATCGAATGCCTCCTCATGGGCCTTAAAACTTGCCTATTCCCAAGGAATCGTGCCAACGGGGCGGTTGGATTACCCATGCCCGTATTGATGAGAATCCCGCAATAAGGGGACACGATCTCTGCTTTGACAAGACATGCCAATAAAACCGCATCTCAAAGCATGGAGCGGGAGGCTAAAAATGGTTTGAAATAATGACCAGGTAGGGCCGCGATGTCACGCTAAGAATGTTGTCAGTAGATTGGACTCGTCAAATATTATACCCTCTGCGGGTGTGCGTGGTACTTGTTTTGCAGAGCCGGACACGTTTTCTCTGTTCGAAGGCTGTTTTGGAGTATTCGGAGGAGGAACCCGCCTTGCAATGCCGAAGACAATCTGCGCGCCGGACACATCGTCATTGAAGCCTAGTTCAGGGGCTACTGAGGGAGTCCCAGATTAAGGGGTCCTCGGGCGTCCGGACTATGTGACATTGGCCGAACTAATGGGCTATGAGGATACAAGACATAAGACTTCTTCCCGTGTCCGGATGGGACTCTCCTTTTTGTGGATGGCAAGCTTGGCGTTCAGATATGAAGATTTCTTCCTCTGTACTCTGTACAACCCTAGGCCCCTCCAGTGTCTATATAAACCGGAGGGTTTAGTCCATAGAGGCAATCACAATCATATAGGTTAGACATCTAGGGTTTAGCTATTACGATCTCATGGTAGATCAACTCTTCTAATCCTCATATTCATCAAGATGAATCAAGCAGGAAGTAGGGTATTACCTCTATCAAGAGGGCCCGAACCTGGGTAAACATCGTGTCCCCTGTCTCCCGTTACCATCGACCTTAGACGCACAGCTCGGGCCCCCCGACCCGAGATCCGCCGACTTTGACACCGACACTCCCACCCACGGGGCCATGATCATCAAGGAATTAATGGCGCCGCGCATGGCTCCCCTACAGGCGTGCGCGCGCCTCTTGTGGAAGCTCGGGCATGAAGGTGACGACCTCCGCCTGCGTCCGGAGGCCCTATCCAATGAGGAGCTGGGCACGGCCCTCCACTCCTTGGTTGGGGACGACCAAGGGTACCCACCGGACTCCTTCGTTCCCTTGTACCGCCGCCCAGATGGAGCGGAGACTGCCGCTGCCGTGCATGTCTTTGATGGGCGTGAGCTCGTGCCGCCTGCGCCCTCGGATGTCCCGGTGATGATGACTCTGGTGGTGGTGTCCTCCGATGAGGAGGAGGAGCAGGATTCGGCGGCCACCCCGGAGAGGTCTGGGGAGACCTCCCCTTCGCGCAAGGCTGATCTTATTCGCGCCTTGCCCGACGGCGACGACCACCCATTGAGGGAAGTCCTTCCTCCTGTTAGGGTCACTACGAGGTACAAGGTTTTCCCCTCGGGGAAGTCGATGTCCAATGTCCCAACGAAGAGCAGATCGTCGCTGATCTCTCGTGGTGGCGCCCCTGCCTCACCACCGCCCGAGGCTACCGTGGCCTCGCAGACTCCCAGGGCCCGCGCGCCTGTGCCCGAGGCCGCGAGGCCCTTAAGCTCCACACTTCTGAAGAGGCGTCGGGACTACACCGCCGTGGACCAGTGAGTTTCCTGCCCTGACCTTGCCCTTGTTCCTGCTTCCATCATGGCTTCCTGATGCTTCCTCCTTGTGCCGCTAGGCCGACGTCGTCATCGAAGAAGAAGAAGGAGGGGGCGGCCACATCATCGAGGACCCAGTAGCCTGGCACGGCCGCACCTCCTCTGGCGCAGAAAGGCGGCGACGGCAGCCACACCTCTCCGGCCCGGTCATCCTCGCGAGGCCAAGAGGAGCGTCTCCAGGAGAGATCGACCCCCAAGGCCTCGACAGCTCCTGAGGCGCTCGTCCCCAGCCCGCCGGCCGAGGCCCTGCAGGATCCGGAGCTCCTGGCCTCTTCTTCCGCCGCCATCAACCTGCAGGTCTTGGCGACGACGCTGCCTCCTTCTTCCGCCTCACCATCAGCTCATAATCCTTCTGCCTCGCCTGACGTCCTGGAGCATGCTCTTTCTGCGCTGACCCTGCTGCGGAAGGATCTTCAAGGCACCGACCGTCGCCTGGTGGCCTGGCGCCTGGAGCTGATCTCTAGCTGGATCCACTCTGATGCATCCGTCCGGGAGGCGCTGAGCCAGGCCATGGCGGCTTCCGATAAGGACAAGCAGGCCGCTGCCCAAGCCGTGGCTTCCTGCAAGGTGGTGCTGAAGGACGCCAAGGCCACCAAGAGGCGCTGCCAGTCGATGGAGGCCGAGCTGAAGGTTATGCGCAACGAGCATGCAGCCGAGGCTCGAGACCGCAAGGCAGAGGAAGAGAAGATGAAGGCCTGAGAGGATGCCTTCAAAGGTCGCGACGCCAAGCTGGAGCAGTTGGCGAGGACACATGCCACGGAGAGCAGTCTGCTGGAAAAGATGGAGTAGGAGATGAAGGCTGAGAAGGCCAAGCTGGAAGCCAAAGCGAAGGTCCTGGCTGACGACCGCGCGACCTTTAAGCCCCTTGAGGAGAGGTCCCGCGTGGCGTTGCGGGCACTCTACAAGAAGGGCTTGGAGGAGTCGCTAGCGACAGACGACGAGGGCCCCACCCAGCTGCTCCCTCATCTTGTCGCGGTGCTCGTGGACGTTGTTGACGGGATCGACCCCTTGGTGGAGGAGGAAGCCCGTGCGCTCTCCTCTGCTGCACTAACTTGCGTCTTTAGCCACCTCCATCTTCACGATCTCGACGCCGACCTTGACGAGCTGCTCGAGCCCGTGGATGACGAGCACTGCGCAGCCGCTGCTGAAGCCGTGAAGAGCCAGGTGGAGGCCTTGCTAAAGAAGTTCCGCGCCTTCAACCCTGTGCCCTCAACTAGTGGCGCTGCTGAACCTGCAACTCCGGCAGCGGCGCAGGTGAGGGCAACGTCGCCGTGGAAGGGGCACCCCTTGCAAATGACAGCGGTGTCCAGGGATGACGAGATGGCTTGCTGGCGGCTCCTTTTCTTGCTTTGCTTCTGCAACATGCACCATGCCTCGTGGAGGCATTTAAACTTGTGTTTGGTATTCGGAGAACAATATGTCTTGTAATATTTGTTTGAGATTCCGCGATTTCCTTCCTGTTTGCTTGGTGTTCTGCATCGGCAGGGCCCGACCCCGCGCATACCTCAGCCACCATTGGATCGTCCGGATCGCCAGGGCGAGAACAAGGAGTGAGGGGCTACGTGGCCAGTTAAGCTCCTAAGGCGCGATGCTCAGGAGTCCCCCTTGACACGCAAACAACTTACGGAGAGGAGATGCGGGAGTAGGCCTAGTGTTCTACGTCGGTGGGGCCCGACCCCGCGCATACCTCAGCCATCGTTGGGTCGTCTGGATCGCCAGGACGAGTCCAAGGGGTGAGGGGCTACGTGGCCAGTTAGGCTCCTGAGTCATGATGCTCGGGAGTCCCCCTTGACACCCAAACGACCTTCATACCTTGGCTCCGCTCGGGAGGGCGCATGACGACCAGGTCTAAGGGACCTGGCAGGGCGGCGTACGCTTGGGCGTGACCTGAGCGCAGCCCCCGTGCCCAGCCCCCTCGCGTGGCTCTCCCGAGGGGAAAGCGTTGCGGCGAGGTTGTACATTGAGCCGGGTGGCTCCCTGAGGTTGGTACGGCCATGGGGCCGCCCTCAGTTGTTTATCACCAGCACGGAGCGTAGCGCTTCCGCACTTCCACGAGCATAGCCGCTCCTCGACCATGTCGACTGCCAGCATGGAGCATGGTGCTTCCACTGGTGCGTGGGTGAGGGCTCCCTCTGAGTGGAGCCCCCGGGGCGTGTACATCCCCGCCCTGACATGTGGCTCGCACGGCAGGGCTAGACGAGGTGTGTCTGGGCACTCGTGAGCCAGCGCGGGACTCACGAGGCCCTACCTCAAGGCGGGTTGCGCCTGGTCTTGATTCTTGATGGATGTAGTGATCCTGCGAGATGGTTAGGCAACTTGCGTCGGGCGAATCTCCTGAGGCGATCACATGAGAAGGCCAAACACCAACGACCCCAGGAGGTGACGTGAGCGGGGCAGCCCGCCAAACAGAGCTTAGTCGTTGGGTTTATCGACGCTGCAGGGATGGACGCGAGCACAGACGCCGTGCCTAGTCTTCTCATGCGAAGAATCCTAAAGAAAGACGACCAGCGCGCGGCTCCCGCGGTGGCGAGGCACCGGGTCGCACGCCCTAGCCTGTCCATCCATGACCAGCGCATGCGAGAACAAGGCACCAAGGGCCACGAGAGGTGACATACGCGGGAGCGGGCCCGCGAGCCAGAGCTCAGCATCTTGGGTTTGGTGACGCTGCAGGGACGGACCCGAGCACAGACGTCGTGCCAGTCCTTCATCATGAGGCAGTCGTGGGTGGGCTTGCTAGGGCGTGCGACGTTCAGGGCATTGGAGTGCCGGGCAGACAGGTGGTAATCATAGGAAACTCATGCGAGGGAACAAGCTAGCTTAGACAGACGCAAAAATGATACATGCCACTAGGACAGACCCGAGCGGCCTGGGGATGATGCAGCCCGAGGGGCGCCCCGACGGAGTAAGCTAAAGATGCAAAAAGGATACATGCCGCAGGGACAGGCCCGTGCGACCTAGGAATCGTGCAGCCCGAGGGGCGCTCCCAGCTAAGTAAACTTGGAAAATGTCACCTGGTACCATTTTCGAAGGAGGGTTGAGGTAGCCGAAGGCGCACAATGAAGGAGTCGCTCCTCATGAGCCACCAGGATCCTGAGCCTCAGGAGGCTCTGGGGCTCGGGTGGTTCCTAGAGGATCGTCGCCATCTCTGCGAGGACTGCATGATGCCTGGCCTCCTGAGCCGCTAGGATGCTCTGCAGGTGGCGCTAGAAGGCGGTTGCCGCGTTCGGCAGGCCAAATGGCATGCAGACATAGCTGTGAGGTGGACCCTCGCACTGCCTGAGGGAGTCCTGGACTAAGGGGTCATCGGGCGTCCGGCCTGTTATCCTTTGGGCCGGACTGATGGGCTGTGAAGACATGAAGACCGAAGACTGTACCCGTGTCCGGATTGGACTCTACTTGGCGTGGAAGGCAAGCTTGGCAACCGACTATGTAGATTCCCTCTGATGTAACGGACTCCATGTAACCCTAGATCTCTCCGGTGTCTATATAAACCGGAGAGCGTAGTCCGGATAGACATATACACATTACCATAGTCATACATGCTAGCCTTCTAGGGTTTAGCCATTACGATCTCGTGGTAGATCAACTCTTGTAACACTCATATTCATCAAGATCAATCAAGCAGGAAGAAGGGTATTACCTCCATAGAGAGGGCCTGAACCTGGGTAAACATCGTGTCCCCCGTCTCCTGTTACCATCGATCCTAGACGCACAGTTCGGGACCCCCTACCCGAGATCCGCCGGTTTTGACACCGACATTGGTGCTTTCATTGAGAGTCCACTATACCGTCGCCAAAAGGGTTGATGGCTCACCTTGTCGTCAAGGATAATATCATCTCCGGAGGAGCCTTGGCCCCAGGCCAAACCCTCCGGCTGGGCAGCTTCGTCATGACCGCCAGTTCGGCCCTTAAGCCGACGATGACCTCTCAAGTCGTCGAAAAACGCCTCCGCGTTGATCCCGAATACTCCGCTCGGATGGATCCGATGGAGTTATCGTCATCGAACGAGCTCCTGGATCGCATGACCGCCTTGGGGTCGCTACAGACTACGATCGGGTTGGGCTTAAACCCGACCAGAGAGAAATTAAAACTCCGCCGATCACCCACCAGATGGCGGTAGTCGAGGAGCGGAACAACTCTTCTGCTATATTGAAGACAAACTATGTTCGGATCTCCGATCTTGAAGGGCCGGATATTCTCCGGCAAAAAGGCATGTCTCGTCCTCCGAACATAGAGTCGGAAGATGAGCCTAAAGAATCAGCCGATATCCCGGAGCCCGAACTGTCAGGTCCGGTTGATCTTCAAACTCTGGATCCAAAATCGGGTCAGGGTTCAGATTTAATTCCACCGACCCACCCAGACATAGACGCTCTCACGAGCATCAAACAACAGTCTCAGGAAACGGTCCACCACTTCTAGGCCAGATTCCTCCTTGTCAAAGAAAGCTAAAGGATTGCCGCGACAAAGACGCGATAGCAGCATTTTGCAACAACTGCGCGGACAAAGGTATCCTGAACGCCATCGATCGCCGCCGCATACTAAAGTTTGCTGACTTAGCAACTATTGTACACAAGTACAGCGCGATGGAAAGCGCCTGGAAAACTCAAGCAGCTTGCTGGGAACCGTCGATCCCAACTTAACGCCTCATAAAAACGAAGAGGACGCACCCCCGTGGCACGCCCACCCCAACAGTCAAAAAACATAAACCCATCACGCTGCACGGCACCGTTCTGGAGGGACGGCTTAACGGCCCATGCAAAATACATACAACACCAGACACCATGGCAACCCACAGCCTTAGAGCATGTTGGATACTTCGACAAGTAGCCAAGAGCGGTGAGGACATCCTTATCAAGGACACCCCAGAACATCATCCTCCAGAAAACGACGACGCAAGGGTATTGACGGTCTTCGAGACATTCGCTTCAAACAATAAGCGTAAAAGGGCACTGCGCGATCTCGCTGAAGTCTGCCAGGTCACTCCAATTGACCCCTAGAACGACACGGCCATAACCTTTAACGCCAGTGATGAACCTAAATACAGAACAGTCCGAGCGCCAGCCGCATTAGTCCTCAGTTCCATCGTGGACGGTTTTCGACTTACAAAAGTCCTCATGGACGGCGGCAGCAGACTAAATCTCATTTACGAGGACATGCTCCACAAGATGGAAATAGACAGGAGCCGCATCGAGAAAAGCAGCACAACCTTTCGAGGTATCATTCCCAGTCGGGAAGCGCGGTGTGCGGGAAAAATTACACTTGATGTGGTATTCGGCACGCCGAAGAATTATCGGTCCAAAGAAATAACTTTCTAGGTGGCCCCTTTTAACAGTGGATATCATGCCCTGTTAGGGTGAGAGGCCTTCACGCACTTTCAAGCTGTACCTCATTATCGGTATATGAAGCTAAAAATGCTCGGGCCTAATGGAATAATCACCCTCATCAGCGATCCGGATATAGCACTCCGCGCCGAGAACAAAACCGCATCCCTCGCCCTCGAGGCCTTATCCGCGGCCCTTGCGGCCGAAGAATTAACCGCACTACGCTCCACTATGGATAGGGACGATGTGATCCTGGACAAACGACCCAAATCCACTTCTTTCAAGCCAGCAGAAGAAATAGTCAAATTTCAGGTCCATCCAACAGACCCGAAGAAGACAACATCTATCAGAGCGCAACTCAGCCCCACAGTCGACGCCGCACTACGAGTTCTTGCGTGAAAACTAGGATATATTCGCCTGGCACCCCTCATACATGCCAGGAATCCCGCGCGAGTTGGCCGAACACAGCCTCAACATACTGAAGGGATATAAGCCGGTCAAACAAACACTGCGGCACTTTTCCGAACCCAAACGACAAGCAATGGGAGAAGAGCTAGCAAAAATCATCGAGGCTGGATTCATCAGAGATATTAAACATCCGGACTGGCTGGCAAACTAGGTAATGGTACCAAAGAAGGATAAATCCTGGCGCCTATGCGTCGATTTCAAAGACCTTAACAAGGCTTGCCCTAAGGATCCCTTCCCCCTTCGTCGCATTGATCAAATCATTGACGCTACCGCAGGACACGACTCGCTGTGCTTCCTTGATGCATATTCCGAATACCATCAAATCAAAATGAAGGAGTCCGATCAACCCGCAACAGCATTCATTACACCATACGGGTCGTTTTGCTTCAACACCATGCCTTTCGGGCTCAAGAACTCCGTCGCCACCTACGAGCGTATGATCCAAACATGCCTCAAGAAACAGATCGGCAAGACAGTGCAGGCCTACGTGGATGACGTCGTCATCAAAACCAGACACGTCGAAACACTAATAGACCATATGTGTCTCACATTCGACAACCTCCGTACATATGACATCAAACTTAATCCGGAAAAGTGCGTCTTCGGCGTCCCCGCCGGAAAACTACTGGGCTTCATCGTTTCCAATAGAGGAATTGAAGCAAATCCAGCCAAAATCCGAGCTCTATCACAATTGGCTACGCCAACCAAACTTAAACAGGCCCAAAAACTCGCTGGGTGCGTGGCAGCTTTAAGCCGCTTTATCTCTAGGTTGGGGGAAAAGGCGCTGCCACTTTATCGCCTTCTATGGCACTCCGATAACTTCAAGTGGACAGACGCGGCGACGGCCGGACTGGAAGAGATAAAAGCCCTTCTGGCAAGCAACCCAATCCTGGCCGCGCCAAACATCGGTGAACCAATGCTCCTATATATATCGGCAACACACCAGGTGGTGAGCGCCGTACTCGTCGTCGAGCGAGAATAGGACGGACACAAATTTCCGCTCCAAAAGCCGGTATACTACGTATCCACCGTCCTCACACCATGCAAATCCCGGTACCCTCATTATCAAAAGATAGCATATGCAGTCTTCATGGCATCTCGAAAATTGCAACACTACTTTCAGGAGTGTTCAATCACGGTGGCTTCTGAAGTGCCCCTCAATGATATAATAAACAACCGGGACGCTACGGGCCGGATTGGCAAATGGGCCATTGAACTCCTTCCATTCGACCTCACGTACAAACCACGTCGAGCCATCAAATCCCAAGTACTGGCTAACTTCGTCGCCGAATGGACAGAGGCCGAACTCCCTAAAGAGTACGGCACGTATTCCAACTGGGTTATGCATTTCGACGGCTCCAAAATGTTGGCGGGGCTAGGAGCGGGCGTCGTATTAACGTCCCCCACGGGAGATATCGTCCAGTACGTACTCCAAATATTATTCACAGACTCCAACAATGCAGCCGAATACGAGGCCTTGCTACATGGCCTTCGGGTGGCGGTATCAATGGGCATACAACGCCTGGAGGTGCGCGGGGACTCAAACCTCGCAATATCCCAAATTAATGGAGACTTTGATGCCAAAGATCCAAAGATGACAGCTTATCGCAACGCCGTCTTAAAAATGTCGGCTCGGTTTGAGGGGCTCGAATTTCATCACGTCGCCGACGAAAGTAATCAGCCGGCAGACGTCCTTGCTCACATCGGCGCCAAGCGCGATCCCGTCCCACCTAACATCTTCCTCGAAAGGCTCTTTAAGCCATCCGTGGTTTGGCAAGGGGGAGACAGCAACGATAGTCCCGTTCCGAACACAAATATAGATAGCGAACACGCCGACATTATCGGAGGCTCAGCCACCGAAATAACACCATTGGCCCCTCTCATTATGGCAGTCATTGCCCCGTGGACCGAACCATTCTTGGCCTACCTTGATAAGAAGGAGCTCCCAGAAGATCAGAACGAGGCCCGCCGCATTGTCCGGCGTTCAAAGGCCTATAAAGTTCACGAAGGAGAGCTCTACAAGAAAAGCACTACCGGAGTCCTTCAAATGTGTATCTCCGAGGAGGAGGGGCGGCAACTCTTGGCAGAAATTCACGCTGGTCTCAGTGGGCACCATGCCGCAGCCAGGGCACTTATCAGCAAGGCCTTCCGGACAGGATTTTATTGGCCTACGGCCCGAGCAGACGCGCAGGACCTCGCCAGCGCTGCGTGGGATGCCAACTCTTCGCCAACCAAAGCCATATGCCCCCAACCGCCCTACGAACAATCCCCATTACATGGCCCTTTGCGGTCTGGGGCTTGGACATGGTTGGACCCCTTAAAGGGGGAAGCCATAAGAAAAAATATCTGCTGGTCATGGTGGATAAATTCACCAAGTGGATAGAGGCTAGGCCAGTTAAAACGGCCGAGTCTGGACCGGTGATTGCATGTATATCCGACATGGTGCACCGTTATGGTGTCCCGCACAGCATCATCACCGACAACGGTTCCAATTTCACAGCTGATGAGGTAAAAACCTGGTGTGCTAATCTGAGCATTAAGCTCGATTATGCCTCTGTCTACCACCCGCAAACAAACAGTCAAGTCGAATGATCCAATGGTCTTATTATGAGTGGCATCAAACCCGGGCTAGTGCGGTCTTTGAAAGAATCAGACAGGCACTGGGTTGAGAAGCTCGACTCCGTACTCTGGGGGCTGCGGACCACGCCCAACCGTACTACCGGATACACACCTTTCTTCATGGTGTATGGTGCAGAGGCTGTGTTGCCCTGCGATATTATACATGACTCACCTCGAGTGCGTATGTACAAAGAGAAAGAGGCCGAGTTGGATTGGCAGGACAGCCTAGATGCCTTGGAGAAGGAGCACGATGTTGCCAAAGCCCGTTCATCATTTTATCAACAGCAGGCTCGAAGATGTCAAAGCAGAGAAGTACGGGCCAAGACTTACAACGTTGGCAAACTTGTTCTACGCTTGCCGGAGAAGAAAAAGGACAAACTCAAGCCCAAATGGGACAGTCCCTTCATAATCGACGAAGTTCTTACCGGCGGAGCGTACCGTCTTCGTGATGCATCGAACAATCACCTAGAGCCGAACCCCTGGAACGCGGCCAGACTCCGAAGGTTTTATGCCTAGCGCCGAATTCTTTGTTCGTCCCCTTCTCCCCTGTAGTTTCCATTACTTTTTCTCTCTTTTCCACCTTTATTTTTTCGCTTTAAAGCTCTCATACGGCTCGACCGAACACCGCTGACGTACGCATCTTTACATATGTACGTCCATTATACCTGGGGGCTTCTTTAATAGAAGCTTGTTAATATTATTTTCCGAGCATCAAGCTCATCACACATACGCGTTTTTCCCATATGTCTTTTTCTTCACAATTATATGCATCGATATAACTTAAGTTTTGGCCAAGCTGGGTTGCCTGGCTCATGTGCTTACCCCTACGTTCTCGATTGTTCGGCTAGGTGGTAAAGGGAGCACCTCTGCGATTGTTACTGCCGGGTCATCCGGATGTGTACCTCAGACTGGGTGAAGCCGAAAGCTAGCGTTCTTAAGGGAATATTCGGTTGGTGGATGAAAAATGTTTTTTGCACTCACTATATTGTGAACCCCCAAAAGCTATACACACTGTGATTTTCACATCACAATTCGTACATGTCTACTAATGCATACACACCCAGGGAAAGGAACCCTTAACAGAACTATTCTCCCTGGAAGATGTTTCTTAGAATCTCAATGTAATATAACATAACTAGCCGGATACAACTTGTCTGTTCAAGCAACGATGACCCCTATGCTTAGTTTTCCACGCATACCCCGGCCTATTCGGCCGTGACGGTATTCGTAAACACTCCGCACCTTCGGGTCCGGAGGTTGAAGAGAAAAGGTCTGCCATGACAAATGATATACAATTCAGCTAGAATTCCACATGGTGAGGAAAGTACATAGTCACTTGGACTCAAACACTTGCTCCTCTATACCATCTAACAGGCAGTCTAACTTACAATCCTGTTGGGAATATTTGGCGGCCACCTCTACTTGGTCATATACTAAACTAACGGGAATTTCTTCCCCATTTGGCCCTAGCGGTCCAACCCGGGCCATGTGATTAGGATTCAGCTTGGTATATCACGTTTTCACCATGGCCCAGGCCTCTCGCGCACCCTCTCGGCAGGCCAATATCTTCCATAATCAGATACGCCGCCGCGCTCCCTTGAACAGCTCTACAAGATCCTCCATACTTCCTGGAGGGGAGGCGGATGGCCATAAGGCCTTGGCAACACTCCGCATGGCCAGCGAGCATGATCGTGCACTTGCGACAGTCTTTGCAGCAGATCACTTGATGATCCGGACACCTCCTCTTCAGGACGGCCCGTCAATATTCCTGCAAACCTTGCTATATCAGTTCCATTTATCTCTGAACTACCTAAAAATAGTTCAGAAACATACTGAATATGCTGCCCCGCAACTTCTTATTCTCCTTCACGGAGTCGGCTAGTTGGGCCCGCACATCTTTCAACTCTTCACCCAACGTAGTGTTGGAATTTTGTAGCTTGTTTTTCTCGTCCCTGACGCGGGTCAGCACACGCTCGCCTGCGGCGTGTTGCCTCTTTTCCTCTCTTTCTCCCTCTTGGGCAATCTTCAACTTCTTTTCAAGTTGATCAGGCGAACCTATTATGAGATCAGTGGCAATATTAGCACAGTTGGTATACAATTATTGTTCCTCAATGGAGAGGAACGTTACCAGAGGACAGCTTCTTGAAGTTTTCTAGTTCGGCGGTACCAGCATTTAGCTGCGCCCGACACTACTCCAGCTCTTGAGCTAGCATGCCATTCTTCTCTGTAAGGACCTGGTCGTTCAACGATCCTTAAATCAGTTGTGCCAAGTTCTTTCAGTCTCGGGGGCTATGGGCATGTGATCATCCTTTTTTGGACAAAGAAAACTTACCTGCATATCCGCCAAATATTGCTTTGTGGCTCTTCTAAGCCCATCTCCAGCAGCTCGGATGTATGCATCGCCTGAGCTAAACGCATCGAATGCCTCCTCCAAGAACTTGGGGTCCCGTAAGACCGCCCTACAGCGCTGATGATTCAAGGCGCTCTCCACTTCCGAGTTGGTAATGGACATATTCTCCGAACCCTCGGCCGAAGGACAGTCCTGTTGGGGAACGTAGTAATTTCAAAAAAATTCCTACGCACACGCAAGATCATGGTGATGCACAGCAACGAGAGGGGAGAGTGTTGTCCACGTACCCTCGTAGACCGACAAGGGAAGCGTTATCACAACGCGGTTGATGTAGTCGTACGTCTTCACGATCCGACCGATCAAGTACCGAACGTACGGCACCTCCAAGTTCTACACATGTTCAGCTCGATGACGTCCCTCGAACTCCGATCCAGCCGAGTGTTGAGGGAGAGTTTCGTCAGCACGACAGCGTGGTGACGATGATGATGTTCCACCGACGCCGGGCTTCGCCTAAGCTCCGCGACGGTATTATCGAGGTGTAATATGGTGGAGGGGGGCACCGCACACGGCTAAAATATCGTATATCAAGTGTGTAGAGAGGTGCCCCCCTGCTCCCGTATATAAAGGAGCAAGGGGGAGGCCGGCTGCCTATGGGCGCGCCAAGGAGAGGGGGGGAGTCCTTCTCCTAGTAGGAGTAGGACTCCCCTTTCCTAGTCCTACTAGGAAAAGAAGGGGGAAGGAAAGAGAGGGAGAGGGAGAGGGAAAGGGGGCTGCGCCCCCCTCTCCTAGTCCAACTACGACTCCTCCTGGGAGGGGGCGCACCACCTCCTGGCTGCTGCCCTCTCTCTCCCCTCAAGGCCCACTAAGGCCCAATACTTCCCCGGGGGGTTCTGGTAACCCTCCGGCACTCTGGTTTAATCCGAAACTTCTCCGGAACACTTCCGGTGTCCGAATATAGTCGTCCAATATATCAATCTTTACGTCTCAACCATTTCGAGACTCCTCGTCATGTCCGTGATCACATCCGGGACTCCGAACAACCTTCGGTACATCAAAACATATAAACTCATAATATAACTGTCATCGTAACTTTAAGCGTGGGGACCCTTTGGGTTCGAGAACTATGTAGACATGACCGAGACACCTCTCCGGTCAATAACCAATAGCGGGACCTGGATGCCCATATTGGCTCCCACATATTCTACGAAGATCTTTATCGGTCAGACCGCATAACAACATACGTTGTTCCCTTTGTCATCGGTATGTTACTTGCCCGAGATTCGATCGTCGGTATCTCGATACCTAGTTCAATCTCATTACCGGCAAGTATCTTTACTCGTTTCGTAATACATCATCCCGCAACTAACTCATTAGTCACAATGCTTGCAAGGCTTATAGTGATGTGCATTACCGAGTGGCCCCAGAGATACCTCTCCGACAATCGGAGTGACAAATCCTAATCTCGAAATACGCCAACCCAACAAGTACCTTTGGAGACACCTGTAGAGCACCTTTATAATCACCCAGTTACGTTGTGACGTTTGGTAGCACACAAAGTGTTCCTCCGGCAAACGGGAGTTGCATAATCTCATAGTCATAGGAACATGTATAAGTCATGAAGAAAGCAATAGCAACATACTAAACGATCGGGTGCTAAGCTAACGGAATGGGTCAAGTCAATCGCGTCATTCTCCTAATGAGGTGATCCCATTAATCAAATGACAACTCATGTCTATGGCTAGGAAACATAACCATCTTTGATTAAAGAGCTAGTCAAGTAGAGGCATACTAGTGACACTCTGTTTGTCTATGTATTCACACATGTATTATGTTTCCGGTTAATACAATTCTAGCATGAATAATAAACATTTATCATGATATAAGGAAATATATGATACTTTATTATTGCCTCTAGGGCATATTTCCTTCAGTCTCCCACTTGCACTAGAGTCAATAATCTAGTTCACATCGCCATGTGATTTAACATCAATAATTCACATCACCATGTGATTAACACCCATAGTTCACATCTCTATGTGACTAACACTCAAAGGGTTTTACTAGAGTCAATAATCTTGTTCACATCGCTATGTGATTAACACCCAAAGAGTACTAAGGTGTGATCATGTTTTGATTGTGGGATAATTTTAGTCACTGGGTCTGTCAACTTCAGATCCGTAAGTATTTTGCAAATTTCTATGTCTACAATGCTCTGCACGGAGCTACTCTAGCTAATTGCTCCCACTTTCAATATGTATCTAGACCGAGACTTAGAGTCATCTAGATTTAGTGTCAAAACTTGCATCGACTTAACCCTTTACGACGAACCTTTTGTCACTTCCATAATCGAGAAACATATCCTTATTCCACTAAGGATAATTTTGACAGCTGTCCAGTGATCTACTCCTAGATCACTATTGTACTCCCTTGCCAAAATCAGTGTAGGGTATATAATAGATCTAGTGCACAGCATGGCATACTTTATAGAACCTATGGCCAAGGCATAGGGAATGACTTTCATTCTCTTTCTATCTTCTGCCGTGGTCGGGCTTCGAGTCTTACTCAATTTCACACCTTGTAACACAGGCAAGAACTCTTTCTTTGACTGTTCTATTTTGAACTACTTCAAAATCTTGTTAAGGTATGTACTCATTGAAAAACTTATCAAGCGTCTTCATCTATCTCTATAGATCTTGATGCTCAATATGTAAGCAGCTTCACCGAGGTCTTTCTTTGAAAAACTCTTTTCAAACCTTCCTTTATGCTTTGCAGAATAATTCTACATTATTTCCGATCAACAATATGTCATTCACATATACTTATCAGAAATGTTGTAGTGCTCCCACTCACTTTCTTGTAAATACAGGCTTCACCGCAAGTCTGTATAAAACTATATCCTCTGATCAACTTATCAAAGCGTATATTCCAACTCCGAGGTACTTGCACCAGTCCATAGATGGATCGCCGGAGCTTGCATATTTTGTTAGCACCTTTAGGATTGACAAAACCTTCTAGTTGCATCATATACAACTCTTCTTTAATAAATCCATTAAGGAATGTAGTTTTGTTTATCCATTTCATAAAATGCGGCAATTGCTAACATGATTCGGACAGACTTAAGCATAGATACGAGTGAGAAACTCTCATCGTAGTCAACACTTTGAACTTGTCGAAAACCTTTTTGCGACAATTCTAGCTTTGTAGATAGTAACACTACTATGAGCGTCCGTCTTCCTCTTGAAGATCCATTTATTCTCAATTGCTTGCCGATCATCGGGCAAGTCAACCAAAGTCCACACTTTGTTCTCATACATGGATCTCATCTCAGATTTCATGGCCTCAAGCCATTTTGCGGAATCTGGGCTCACCATCGCTTCTTCATAGTTCGTAGGTTCGTCATGGTCTAGTAACATAACCTCCAGAACAGGATTACCGTACCACTCTGGTGCGGATCTTACTCTGGTTTACCTACGAGGTTTGGTAGTAACTTGATCTGAAGTTACATGATCATCATGATTAACTTCCTCACTAATTGGTGTAGAAGTCACAGGAACAGATTTCTGTGATGAACTACTTTCCAATAAGGGAGCAGGTACAGTTACCTCATCAAGTTCTACTTTCCTCCCACTCACTTCTTTCGAGAGAAACTCCTTCTCTAGAAAGGATCCATTCTTAGCAACGAATGTCTTGCCTTCGGATATGTGATAGAAGGTGTACCCAACTGTCTCCTTTGGGTATCCTCTGAAGACACATTTCTCCGATTTGGGTTTGAGCTTATCAGGATGAAACTTTTTCACATGAGCATCGCAACCCCAAACTTTAAGAAACGACAACTTTGGTTTCTTGCCAAACCACAGTTCATAAGGCGTCGTCTCAACGGATTTTGATGGTGCCCTATTTAACGTGAATGTAGTTGTCTCTAATGCATAACCCCAAAACGATAATGGTAAATTGGTAAGAGACATCATAGATTGCACTATATCCAATAAAGTACGGTTATGACGTTCGGACACACCATTATGCTGTGCTATTCCAGGTGGCATAAATTTGTGAAACTATTCCACATTGTTTTAATTGAAGACCAAACTCGTAACTCAAATATTTGTCTCCGCGATCAGATCATAGAAACTTTATTTTCTTGTCACGATGATTTTCCACTTCACTCTGAAATTCTTTGAACTTTTCAAATGTTTCAGACTTAGGTTTCATCTAGTAGATATACCCATATCTGCTCAAATCATCTGTGAAGGTGAGAAAATAACGATATCCGCCACGAGCCTCAATATTCATTGGACCACATACATCTGTATGTATGACATCCAACAAATCTGTTGCTCTCTCCATAGTTCCGGAGAACGGCGTTTTAGTCATCTTGCCCATGAGGCATGGTTCGCAAGCATCAAGTGATTCATAATCAATTGATTCCAAAATCCCATCAGTATGGAGTTTCTTCATGCGCTTTACACCAATATGACCTAAACGGCAGTGCCACAAATAAGTTGCACTATCATTATTAACTTTGCATCTTTTGGCTTCATTATTATGAATATGTGTATCACTACGATCAAGATCCAACAAACCATTTTCGTTGGTGTGTATGACCATAGAAGGTTTTTATTCATGTAAACAGAACAACAATTGTTCTCTAACTTAAATGAATAACCGTATTGCAATAAACATGATCAAATCATATTCATGCTCAATGCAAACTCCAAATAACACTTATTAGTTTCAACACTAATCCCGAAAGTATAGGGAGTGTGCGATGATGATCATATCAATCTTGGAACTACTTCCAACACACATCGTCACCTCGCCTTTTACTAGTCTCTGTTTATTCTGCAACTCCCGTTTCGAGTTACTACTCTTAGCAACTGAACCAGTATCAAATACCGAGGGGTTGCTATAAACACTAGTAAAGTACACCTCAATAACATGTATATCCAATATACCTTTGTTCACTTTGCCATCCTTCTTATCCACCAAATACTTGGGCCAGTTTCGCCTCCAGTGATCAGTCCCTTTGTAGTAGAAGCACTTAGTCTCAGGCTTAGGTACAGACTTGGGCTTCTTCACTTGAGTAGCAACTTGCTTGCCATTCTTTTTGAAGTTCCCCTTCTTCCCTTTGCCCTTTTCTTGAAACTAGTGGTCTTGTCAACCATCAACACTTGATGTTTTTCTTGATTTCTACCTTCGTCGATTTCAGCATCACGAAGAGCTCGGGAATTACTTTCGTCATCCCTTGCATACTATAGTTCATCACGAAGTTCTACTAACTTGGTGATGGTGACTAGAGAATTCTGTCAATCACTATTTTATCTGGAAGATTAACTCCCACTTAATTCAAGCGATTGTAGTACGCAGACAATCTGAGCACATGCTCACTAGTTGAGCGATTCTCCTCCATCTTTTAGCTATAGAACTTGTTGGAGACTTCATATCTCTCAACTCGGGTATTTGCTTGAAATATTAACTTCAACTCCTGGAACATCTTATATGGTCCATGACGTTCAAAACATCTTTGAAGTCCCGATTCTCAGTCGTTAAGCATGGTGCACTAAACTATCAAGTAGTCATCATATTGAGCTAGCCAAACGTTCATAACGTCTGCATTTGCTCCTGCAATAGGTCTGTCACCTAGCGGTGCATCAAGAACATAATTTTTCTGTGCAGCAATGAGGATAATCCTCAGATCACGGATCCAATCCACATCTTTGCTACTAACATCTTTCAACATAATTTTTCTCTAGGAATCATATCAAAAATAAACACAGGGAAGCAACAACGCGAGCTATTGATCTACAACATAACTTGCAAAATACTGTCAAGACTAAGTTCATGATAAATTTAAGTTCAATTAATCATATTACTTAAGAACTCCCACTTAGATAGACATCCCTCTAATCATCTAAGTGATTACGTGATCCAAAGCAACTAAACCATGTCCGATTAACATGTGAGATGGAGTAGTTTCAATGGTGAACATCACTATGTTGATCATATCTACTATATGATTCACGCTCGACCTTTCGGTCTACGTGTTCCGAGGCCATATCTGTATATGCTAGGCTCGTCAAGTTTAACCTGAGTATTCCGCGTGTGCAACTGTTTTGCACCCGTTGTATTTGAACGTAGAGCCTATCGCACCCAATTAACACGTGGTGTCTCAGCACGAAGAACTTTCGCAACGGTGCATACTCAGGGAGAACACTTTTATCTTGAAATTTTAGTGAGAGATCATCTTATAATGCTACCGTCAATCAAAGCAAGATAAGATGCATAAAGGATTAACATCACATGCAATCAATATAAGTGATATGATATGGCCATCATCATCTTGTGCTTGTGATCTCCATCTCGGAAGCACCGTGCCTGTGATCTCCATCTCCGAAGCACCGTCATGATCACCATCGTCACCGGCGCGACACCTTGATCTCCATCGTAGCATCGTTGTCGTCTCGCCAACTATTTGCTTTTACGACTATCGCTACCGGTTAGTGATAAAGTAAAACTATTACATGGCGATTGCATCTCATACAATAAAGCGACAACCATATGGCTCCTGCCAGTTGCCGATAACTCGGTTACAAAACATGATCATCTCATACAACAAATTATATCACATCATGTCTTGACCATATCACATCACAACATGCCCTGCAAAAAAAAGTTAGACGTCCTCTACTTTGTTGTTGCAAGTTTTACGTGGCTGCTACGGGCTTAGCAAGAACCGTTCTTACCTACGCATCAAAACCACAACGATAGTTTGTCAACTTGGTGTTGTTTTAACCTTCGCAAGGACCGGGCGTAGCCACACTCGGTTCAACTAAAGTGAGAGAGACAGACACCCGCCAGTCACCTTTAAGCAACGAGTGCTCACAACGGTGAAACCAGTCTCGCGTAAGCGTACGCATAATGTCGGTCCGGGCCGCTTCATCTCACAATACCGCTGAACCAAAGTATGACATGCTGGTAAGCAGTATGACTTATATCGCCCACAACTCACTTGTGTTCTACTCGTGCATAGCATCAACGCATAAAACCAGGCTCGGATGCCACTGTTGGGGAACGTAGTAATTTCAAAAAAATTCCTATGCACACGCAAGATCATGGTGATGCATAGCAATGAGAGGGGAGAGTGTTGTCCACGTACCCTCGTAGACCGACAGCGGAAGCGTTATCACAACGGGGTTGATGTAGTCGTACGTCTTCATGATCCGACCGATCAAGTACCGAACGTACGGCACCTCCAAGTTCTACACACGTTCAGCTCGATGACGTCCCTCGAACTCCGATCCAGCCGAGTGTTGAGGGAGAGTTTCGTCAGCACGACGGCGTGGTGACGATGATGATGTTCCACCGACGCAGGGCTTCGCCTATGCTCCGCGACGGTATTATCGAGGTGTAATATAGTGGAGGGGGCACCGCACACGGCTAAAATATCGTATATCAAGTGTGTAGAGAGGTGCCCCCCTGCCCCCGTATATAAAGGAGCAAGGGGGAGGCCGGCTGCCTATGGGCGTGCCAAGGAGAGGGGTGGAGTCCTCCTCCTAGTAGGAGTAGGACTCCCCTTTCCTAGTGCTACTAGGAAAAGAAGGGGGAAGGAAAGGGAGGGAGAGGGAGAGGGAAAGGGGGCTGCGCCCCCCTCTCCTAGTCCAACTAGGACTCCTCCTGGGAGGGGGCGCACCACCTCCTGGCTGCTGCCCTCTCTCCCCTCAAGGCCCACTAAGGCCCAATACTTCCCCGGGGGGTTCCGGTAACCCTCCGGCACTCCGGTTTAATCCGAAACTTCTCCGGAACACTTCCGGTGTCCGAATATAGTCGTCCAATATATCAATCTTTACGTCTCGACCATTTCGAGACTCCTCGTCATGTCCGTGATCACATCCGGGACTCCGAGCAACCTTCGGTACATCAAAACATATAAACTCATAATATAACTGTCATCGTAACTTTAAGCGTGCGGACCCTTTGGGTTCGAGAACTATGTAGACATGACCGAGACACCTCTCCGGTCAATAACCAATAGCGGGACCTGGATGCCCATATTGGCTCCCACATATTCTACGAAGATCTTTATTGGTCAGACCGCATAACAACATACGTTGTTCCCTTTGTCATCGGTATGTTACTTGCCCGAGATTCGATCGTCGGTATCTCGATACCTAGTTCAATCTCGTTACCGGCAAGTCTCTTTACTCGTTCCGTAATACATCATCCCGCAACTAACTCATTAGTCACAATGCTTGCAAGGCTTATAGTGATGTGCATTACCGAGTGCGCCCATAGATACCTCTCCGACAATCGGAGTGACAAATCCTAATCTCGAAATACGCCAACCCAACCAGTACCTTTGGAGACACCTGTAGAGCACCTTTATAATCACCCAGTTACGTTGTGACATTTGGTAGCACACAAAGTGTTCCTCCGGCAAACGGGAGTTGCATAATCTCATAGTCATAGGAACATGTATAAGTCATGAAGAAAGCAATAGCAACATACTAAACGATCGGGTGCTAAGCTAACGGAATGGGTCAAGTCAATCACGTCATTCTCCTAATGAGGTGATCCCGTTAATCAAATGACAACTCATGTCTATGGCTAGGAAACATAACCATCTTTGATTAACGAGCTAGTCAAGTAGAGGCATACTAGTGACACTCTGTTTGTCTATGTATTCACACATGTATTATGTTTCCGGTTAATACAATTCTAGCGTGAATAATAAACATTTATCTTGATATAAGGAAATATATAATACTTTATTATTGCCTCTAGGGCATATTTCCTTCAAGTCCGGCATTGTTCCCATATCTGCTCCCGTCACTCCGACGGGGTTTAAATCCCGGGCGCCGGGAATACGGCCGGCCGGACCCTCGGACATAGTCCGGTGAACCTTTTTCCTGGTACCAGACAAACGTATAAGTTGCAGTTGGATGTGACTACTAAAGTATACCTTCAAATTCTTACCTCTTTGACGAGGGACCGGTCGTGTCTTCACCGACCTTCCTTTTAGAGGCCTTGCTCGGCGCTGGAGTCGCCCTCTTTGGAGCCGCCCCTAGAGTAGCGTGACGCGCCGAACGCCTCCCCTGTGGAGCACGATGCAGTGCGATGGGTGAGGCAGTGCGAGGAAGCTCTTTCGAGCGAGACTTTTTCTTGATAACTTACGTGGGAAGCAGGAAGGAGACCAGGGTAATCAGTGATAATGGCCACTTCCGTGGCATCGTAGCTCGCCTGGTAAAACACCCCTTCCGCGAGTACCACGAATATATCCGGGTCTTCTTCAAACCCAGGATCTAGCTCCCGCTTGTGGTTCTTAGGCTGTGGGGCGGGGCTGTAAAACCCCTCGGTGATTTTTCGCCAATGCTGTTATAAGCGGGTTAGAAAGTTATCAAAGGTAATCCGGGAAGCGGGATGAGTAAAGCAGAAGGACTGAGGCTTACCCAACTGGGAGGACTATACATAGAATATCCATCCCTGCGATTGATGCGAAGAAATTCCTCTTCCTCCCCTTTGAACAGCTTGGCCAATATCTTGGCTAGAGCGGCGGGGGTGTCCAGACCTTTCCGACCACAGCGGGAGGCGTCGTTCTCCCCGTTGTAGTGCCACATTGGGAGCCCTCTATATTGAAGCGGCTGAACCCCTTGCACTATGAAGGTTGCCATTACCTCAACCATTGCTAATCCGGACTAAGCGAGCATCTTTACCTTGCCCAGGAGCTGATGAACCTCCTCACTATCATCCTCTTCAAGGCTCCGGGGACGCCAACTATGGAGTTTCTTTAGCGGAACGCTGGAAAATTCAGGGAGACCCTTTCGAACTGGGTCGGGAAGTGCAACGTCCTCGATGTAGAACCATTCGGAAGGCCAATCTTTTGATGCCCTCCTTGGTGTGCCGGACAGGTATCCGGTATCGGCGATGCGCCACACTTCGGCTCCGCCCACTTCAAATATTGAACCCTCATGGTTACGCGGGACAAGACAGAACAATTTTCTCCACAGCTCAAATTGGGCTTCAACACCCAGAAATAACTCGCATAGAGCGACGTAACCTGCGATGTGCAGGATAGAGGCGGGAGTGAAGTTGTGCAGCTGGAGGCCATAATATTCCAGAAGCCCTCGGAGGAACGGATGGACTAGAAATCTGACGCCTCTTAGCAGATAGGGGACGAAGCACACTCGCTCCCCACCGGATGGATTGGGGAAGTCCTCCACCTGAGTCACGTCATTGAAGGAGGCCGACCCTGCTCGAACAGGGACCAGATCCGTGGGAGGAAGAAATCCCTGCGTTTACAACTTTGCTAGTTGACTATGAGACACAGAGCACTTCTCCCACTCGCTTCTCTTTGGGCTGGAGCGGGAGGAGGAGCTGGGAATGCTAGCCATGTTGGAATGGTTTCTCCTGGCAGTCTCCAGGGGTTTTCTCGGTGTAGTGTCGCCTGGATCTAAGATCCAATATCTTTAAATAGGCGCTCTGCATTGCGTGGATGGGGTGTTATCCACAAAAATACCCTGACTTTCTGCATTCCCTCGACACGTGGAAGACGAAGTTATTAGCGCACATAAGCCGAGGGGAGCGATATTGGATCAACGGCCGAATATATTACTTGGAGAAGGAACCCGCCTTGCAACACCGAAGACAACCTACACGCCGAACACCTCGTCGTTGAAGCTTGGTTCGGGGGCTGCTGAGGGAGTCCTGGACTAAGGGGTCCTCGGGCGTCCGCCTGTTATCCTTTGGGCCGGACTGATGGGCTGTGAAGACATGAAGACCGAAAACTGTACCCCTGTCCGGATTGGACTCTACTTGGCGTGGAAGGCAAGCTTGGCAACCGACTATGTAGATTCCCTCTGATGTAACCGACTCCATGTAACCCTAGATCTCTCCGGTGTCTATATAAACCGGAGAGCGTAGTCCGGATAGACATATACACATTACCATAGTCATACATGCTAGACTTCTAGGGTTTAGCCATTACGATCTCGTGGTAGATCAACTCTTGTAACACTCATATTCATCAAGATCAATCAAGCAGGAAGTAGGGTATTACCTCCATAGAGAGGGCCTGAACCTGGGTAAACATCATGTCCCCCGTCTCCTGTTACCATCGATCCTAGACGCACAGTTCGGGACCCCCTACCCGAGATCCGCCGGTTTTGACACCGACACTGCCCAACACGCGAAGGCCAAAAGCGCTCCTGAGATGCGGCCCTATTAAGCCTTGGAATGTCGATGCAGACGCGCAGCCCACCGTCCACGCCAGGATGGGGGGCTGCACCAGGTGGTGGGTGGCGGTCGCCGTGCATGGTCCTTGCTTCTTGAAGTTCCTGGGTGGCCTTGATGATGAACTCCTGAGCACCGGGCGCTCCTTGCCCAGTGCCCTCTTGAGGGAAACGTGTAGCAAAGCACGCCTCCATGCGGTGCCCTAGCACCTCCCTCGTGATGTTGGTTAGGTCTGAGGCCCTCCATAAGAGAGCCCCCGAGCCTCGCCCGAGAGGGCACCAGGCGCGCCTTCCAATGCGAGGGAGGGAGGCACCCCAGGTGCGGGCACTGATCCTGCGGCGGCGCTGCTGGAGACGCCGCTCTCCTGAAGCCCTGTGCGGAGTAGTTGCTTCTTCTTCTTGGGGATGGCCTCAGGAGGGTACAGGGTGCCCTCTCTATCAGGGTCTTTGATTGCTGCGGCTTGGCAGGCGCACTCCAGGGAGCACACCGCATCTCTTTATTCGCAGGGGACTGTGATGATTCCGCCGCTTCCTGGCATTTTGAGGACGTTGTAGCCATGGTGGGTCACTTCCATGAACTTGGCCAATGCTAGATACCCAAGGATGGCGTCGTACGGCAGACGGATATGGGCGGCGTCGAAGTCGATGAGCTCGGTGCGGTAGTTGTTGCACTGGCTGAAGGTGATAGGGAGACAGACCTGCCCTATCGGGGTGGTAGAGTGGTCGGTCACTCTGGAGAAGGGCTTGGTAGGCTGCAGCTGATCGTATGGCACTCGGAGGCTATCGAATGTCTCGATGGGCAGGACATTGAGCCCTGCGCCGCCATCAATGAGGGTCTTGGTGACTTGGACGTTGCTGATGACGGGTGAGCAAAACATCGGGAGGGCGCCGGCAGTCGCCGCGCACTTGAGCTGGTCCGCCGAGCTGAAGGTGATGGCGCATTTGGACCACCTGAGCGGGCGCGTGGCCTCGAGCCTGGGGAGGGCCGCATTCACCTCGCGAGCAAACTGCTTGAAGATGCGCTGGGATGCTGGGGCTTGAACTCCACCTGTCGGTGTCAAAACCGGCGGATCTCGGGTAGGGGGTCCCAAACTGTGCGTCTAAGGTCGATGGTAACAGGAGACAGGGGACACGATGTTTACCCAGGTTCGGGCCCTCTCTATGGAGGTAATACCCTACTTCCTGCTTGATTGATCTTGATGAATATAAGTATTACAAGAGTTGATCTACCACGAGATCGAGATGGCTAAACTCTAAAAGCCTAGCCTGTATGACTATGGTAATGAGTATCTCTTCCTCCGGACTAAGTCCTCCGGTTTATATAGATACCGGGAGGATCTAGGGTTACACAAGGTCGGTTACAAAGAAAGGGATCTACATATTTGGTCGCAAAGCTTGCCTTCCACACCAAGGAGAGTCCCATCTGGACACGGGTGCAGTCTTCGGTCTTCGTATCTTCACAGCCGATCTGTCCGGCCCATGGCTAACAGGTCGGACGCCCGAGGACCCCTTAGTCCAGGACTCCCTCAGTAGCCCCTGAACCTGGTTTCAATGACGAGGAGTCCAGCGCGCAGATTTGTCTTTGGCATTGCAAGGCGGGTTGCCTTCTTTTCGGATACTTCACAATGGTCTTCGGACGATCGGGTTCGGCTCGGCAGCATGAGGAGCATATACTTCCACAGAGGGCGTAATAATTTATAAGTCCAATCCTCTGGCAACTTTTTAAAACATGACATCATGTCAGTCCGGTCATTATTTCGAACCGTTGTTTCGCCTGCGGCCCCACGTTTCCAAGACGCGGTTGTCATTGGCACGTTTTATCCAAGCAGAGATCGTGTCCTCTTATTAAGGGATTCTTTTATTGATGCAGACGTGGGTAACCCAACTGTCCCTAGGGTACAACTCCTTGGGAATAGGCAAATTTTAAGGCCTGGGAGGAGGCGTTCGATATTCTCGGCCTCTATAAAGGGGCACAGACCCGCCTTTCCCCTCCACGCTTGCTTCTTCCTCGACTCTTACTACCTCGAGTTCCAACACCCAGGTTTCACCCTCCGCAAGCCTCAGTCATGTCCGGATCCAGCTGTCAAGGCCGGTGGGTGGCTTCTTCTGTCACAGAGGAGGATATCGCGAAGCTTCGGGCGGCAAGATATCTGACCACAGAAATCCTCCATCGGCTTCTTGCAGAGGGTTGGGTTATCCCTACCCCTAGATCCGGTGAGAGGGTTGTGTTCGTTTCCCACTTCCTCCAAGGATTAGGGTTCGCCCTTAATCCCTTCGTTCGGGGGCTCATGTTCTATTATGGACTAGATTTTCACGATCTCACCCCGGACTCTGTTCTTCTCATCTCGGCGTTTATCGTCACGTGCGAAGCCTTCCTCCGAACTCCTCCACACTTTGGCTTGTGGCTCAAGACCTTTAATGTGAAACCGCAAATGGTAGAGGGGGAGCAGGCGGAGTGCAGTGGTGCCTCAGTGAGCAAGTTTACCAGCGCTATATGGCTAAAAGGATCTTTCAAAGAATCTTCCGACTTATGGAAGCAGGAGTAGTTCTATATCACCGAGACCCGCGGTTCCAAGTGGGCAGTTGTGCCTGCGTTTTGATCTAGCCCCCCAATTCAGCTTGCATCGTGGGTTAATAAGGGGTTGGACTGGGGATCAGTTGACAAGGTGCGGACTCTGCAAAGTCGCATCCTAAGCCTCATTGAGAAGGATATCAATCTTGTCAACGTTATTCAGGTAATGCTAGTCTGCCAGACCCTGCCGTGCCAGCAACCGCCTCTTCGCATGTGGGAGTTTAACCCAGAAGGGCCACGAACTCTTCAGCACTTCTTCGGCACTACGCACGAATGAATGTGGAAATTATTTTTCGGGGAAACGAAAACAATGGCCGGACACCACCGAAGATACTGGCCTAGACTGTAACCATCCGGATACCACGGTAAGTACTCGTCCACCAAACACCTCATAATCAGATATCCTGTGGCAAGATACTGAGCAAACCATCTTTTTCCAAGGCTGGATAAAGAAAGTGGAACGGATTAGGTGCCCGGCCCCTCTTCCCGAAGACTCAGCGGACCCGTGTTAACAAGGATGCTGGCACCGGCACCGTACCACGCGCCGGTAGGGGAGGCAAGGTGGAGAGTGAAAATACCCGGGGTGACCTTTGTTCCGGAGGTAAATTAGATACCGAGTCCGAAGAAATCGACGTTTCCTCGCTTGAAGACAAAGGCAAAAGAGAAGCAAGTATCCCTTCTCCATTCAAGAAGAAAAGGGCCGCCTCCAAAGGTTGGGAGGGGCAGTCTCCTAAGAGGGGCAAGATGCCACCATCGAGCAGCTCGAGATTGGAAGGCGACGCCATTGAACAGCTCTGTCGTGAGAAGAATCCCTCAACCAAATCGTAAGTGAATCCGGGGTGCTTTGATAGCATCCCACTCCTTTCCTGTTACCGAAGAGACAAGTAACGTGCCTATGTATTTTTACAGTTCGGCATAGAGTTTTTCTAGGCAATCCTCTTCTTTGGGAGATCTCCTCCCAGAGATGATGGAAAGCGAGACGCCTCCCCCGACCTCCTTGCCCAATAAGGCGGGCGACTCCGAAGTGCCATCTCGGAGGGTTTTTCTTGATTAACAAGCGGTGCAGGGGATGAAAGAGGTAGTACCCGAAGGTGGACCTCCGATCGCCTGGGATTCGGGGGCCAATAATGAAGGCCCCGGACTATCCAGTTTTCAGCCAATGATGATTCTAGAGACGGGTGAACGAGTTCCTTCAAAGGATGGTCGTGCTCCTACAGCGGCTTCCGGAGACCCGGCGGCACCGGATATGTTGAGGGATATGCTCTGAAAAGCATCTGTTTCGGGGGAGCAGCATACCTTGATGGGTACGGTGGTTCAGAAGATTCTATCCGTGAAGAGCGGATTGAATGAAGCCTTCATGAGCCTGCTAAGAGGCTTCGAGGTTTGTGATGTAATGTTTTCAACTATATTTTATTTGCAAAGATGCACCTGTGTATAGGTAGTAGCCCATGAGACTCGGGTTGGCTTCCCATGGGAGGCGAACGGAGGATCAAGAAGAAATACTCAAGGACTAATCTGATTAACTGGAACACAGGCTGCTTCCCCCCTGGCTACTTCCCGGACTACGGATATTGCCGAGCTGCAGCAGAAACTTGATGTGGCAGGGGATGACATTGCGTTAATCAATATGCGTCTTGACGACTTGCAAGGTATGTATTCGGAGCAGTCCTTTCACATACATTTTTGTAATATAAGCATGACGCTAAAAGTTATATACTGGGATATGCATGACTGCAGATGGTACTGCCGCCGTTGAGATTCTTCGGGCGAAGCTGGCCCGGGCCAAGCAGCAGGCCCGGTTTAGTAATGTGGCTGCCGAAAAGGCATCAGCTGAGTTAAAGGCCGAACAAGCTGCTCGGCGCCAAGACGCGGAGAAGATATCCACGATGGCGCTCGAACTAAAAAATGCTACTGGCCGCTGTGAATTTCTTGAGAAGGAGAATGAAGCCAAAATGGCTGAACTTGACAAGGCCTTACGAGAGGCGAGAGAAGCGCGATCTGAATCCAGAGCAGCCCGTGAGGAGATCCGGCAAGCTGGGGAGATTGCAGCCGGTAAGCCCTTTTTGCTACAGGCTAAGTTCGGCGATCCGAACTATGCTCAGCTTAACCAAGTGTGGAGTTCTCCAGATGAGTTTTTAGACTTGCCAAAGAGTTCTTCCGATGCGGCGCAGTTTTACCAAGCGCGAGAGGGGTATGCAACGGAGAAACTTTTCTGGTCACAAATTGGTGCGTCAAAGCGCCCTCTGTTGCTGAATGAACAGATGTCCCAATGGGCCGAGCTTCATAGGATATCTGGCGCTGCCATGAAGAACGTCATAATCCGGTTGTGGCCGACTGAGGCTGTTCCGAATAGCTACTTCAGCTTGGTGCAGTGGCTTGTTGATGCGGTGCCACGTATCGATGTTGTGAAGCGTTCGGCGTGCATTGAAGGTGCACGGATGGCCTTTGCCCGTGTCAAGACATTCTGGGGGAAGATGAAGGCCATCGATGTTGCGGCGAAGAGTCCACCCAAGGGCAAGGACCGTCACGCACCGGAGCATTATTTTGAAGACGTCTTAGAGGCCGCCCGCTTGATAGAGGGTCAATGCTCGAAAGACATAATATTCGAGTGAGGTGTATGGGATTTGTAAAAGACAAATTTATAGTTAATCTATTTTTATGTTTTGCTCGAAAGCTTGTGTTCCTCCTGTGCGGCCGTTTTATACAATCTGAAAGTTTTCCAGTCATCGGCTTCAGCCCCCTTGTAGGAAGTACGGGGGTGTTCGGAAAAGCATTTAATCACTCTTGACCCAACGTCTTGGTCCATGAAGGAGGTGATAATGCGGCGAACCAGGCAATCAGACTATAGGGCGTTAACACTTACACTTAGCCATAGGAGTTTTATAGGGGGGACTATGATATAGCCCCGGGTATGTGTACGGCTTATTCCAATATGGTGCGTTACATATATGACCTGAAGAAAAAAGGTCCTTCGTGTGATACGGAGGGAATCGCGACAGATTCCGATAAGTCATCGACTGGTTGACCAGCTCTTGCAGCATCATGACAGTCGGTTTTCGGCTTTCTCTACTGAGCTGCTTGACCAGATGAACCGAAAGCATAATCGCAGTAGTTCTCCCTTTACTACCCTAGCCGATAGAGACGAACTTAAGGTAGCAAGCACAGGAGCCGGGCAACCCAACCATTGACCCAAGACATGATTCGGAGCTGATGCATATAAGGCCAAACTCGCGACGTCGAAGTACGCTATAAAGCTGTTCGGACTTTGTTGACAACTCATTTGTTCCCATACCGAGCCCCTGGCAGGTTATGCCGAGGTATGTCTGTGAAACAGCTATAGGGGCCAAATTCATTTATGAATAAGAAACGAATGATTAATGCGGATTATGCTTACTGGGACCTGAGTGGTATGCCAATGGTTACTTTATAGGTAGAAATACAACAACCCCAGCTATTTGACATGCCCGTGGTCGAAGGCGGAGGAAAAGGCATATTACAGGCTCGAAATAAAGAGTGCGGTCTACAAAAAGTTATTTTGGACCTCCTGTCGCACGTCTGCGCCGCCTGTCCTCTGCGAGGGGAATCCTTGACGGAATTAGCCCCTTAGGTGAGTGTACGGATCCGAACTCCAATAGAGTCAGTTAGATGTTTGTCCTTTGCGTCACCTGTTTTTAAGAGATAATGAAGAAAGAAAGAGTAATGTAGATAAAAAATGTTACGGGAGTGCTTGCAGGCTTGTCCGTATTGTACTTCCGCTGATGCCCATGGTATCTTAAGTGCGTGGTGATGTATGTGCGATACAGATTTCGCGGGTATATGAGGTGGGCGGCGGAAGCCGAACTGCTATTTCCGCTCCAAGATTGGTCGATCCTCGGGGGGAAATTGCTTCTGACCCCCAGTATTTGGTTGGTGAATCTCTTCGTCGTCCCTATCGCGTGGCAGCCTCCTCCCCTTGTGTTCGGCGTTGAGCTTGCCGGCCTGCTTGAAGACCCAACAGCTTCTGTTGGTATGATTGGCTGGTTTATCGGTGTGGCCGTGAATCTGGCAGGGTCGGTCCAATATCCTGTCTAGGTTGGATGGTCCATCTCTATTCGCCTTGAATGGCTTTTTCCGTTGACCGGGTTTGGGATTGCTGAATCCGACGTTGACCGCTATGTTGCATGATCTTTCATTATCATTGCGACTATTGTATTTGCTTCATCATGGCTTGCCATTGCCGTCTCGGATTTCGGAAGTGCCCGAGTCGCTGGCGTTGTTGCTTCTACGAGCGAGCCAACTGTCTTCTCCCACGCAAAAGCGGGTCATTAGAGTGGTAAGGGCTGTCATGGATTTAGGTCCTTCTTGACCGAGGTGGCATGCAAGCCATTCATCCCGGACGCTGTGTTTAAAGGCCGCAAGGGCTTCCGCGTTTGGACAGTCGACGATTTGGTTCTTTTTAACTAAGAACCTAGTCCAGAGCTTCCTGGCTGACTCTCCAGGCTGCTGCACAATGTGACTTAAGTCATCGGCATCCGGTGGCCGGACATATGTTCCTTGGAAGTTGTCGCGAAAGGTGTCTTCCAAATCTTCCCATCTGCCAATAGAATTTTTTGGCAGACTGTTTAACCAGTACCGAGCTGGTCCTTTGAGTTTTAGTGGTAGGTATTTGATGGCATGAAGGTCATCTCCGCGGGCCATGTGGATATGGAGGAGGAAGTCCTCGATCCATACCGCGGGATCTGTTGTTCCGTCGTATGATTCGATATTCATGGGTTTGAACCCATCTGGGAATTCATCCTCCATTACTTCGTCTGTGAAGCAAAGAGGGTGTGCGGCGCCTCAATATTGGGCCACACTGCGATGTACCTCTAATGGATTCCATTTGGGGTTTTCGGCCCGGGCGTGGCTAGGTTTGTCACGTCCGAATAGGTAGCCATCATCGCGTGTCGAGGCACGTCCTCGCGATCCGTAGATTGATCTTGTGTGTCCTGCTCTCCTGTCCAAGTCTTGTTGAAGGTCGTATGTACAACCCCGAGCTGTTTTATTCTTGCCTTTACGGCGAGGTGGGCGGTCTGGTGTTTGGCTTGAGTTGCCGCTTTATCCGGACCAAGTTGTGGTCAGCCTGCCACATTGTGCGATGATGGTACAGGCTCCAGCGCCTCGTCATCGAACTGAGGTAGCAATCGACGCTTCGGGTAACTTTTGGCTGGGCCACTAAGGTCATATTCTTCGGCGGCCAGGACTTCGGTCCATCTATCATTGAGCAGATCTTGGTCCACTTGAAGCTGTAGCTGCTTCTTTTTCAGGCTCCTTGCAGTGGCTATTAGCCGGCGTTTGAAGCGCTCCTGCTCGAGAGGTTCCTCAGGCACGATGAAATCCTCGTTGCCGAGGCTCTCCTCTTCCTCGAAGAGCGGAAGATAATTACTGTCCTCCGAGTCTTCGTGTATGGCCTGTTCATCAGGGCTGACTTGCCCCTTGTCCCGTTCCTCCTGTTCGGAGGTTACCTTGACGGGGTCTTCATTGTTTTTGGTATCGTCCGGAGTATAATTTTCTCCGGTGCCAGCATTGCTGCCTCTTGAATGACATGACTTAGAGCGGCGCCAAAGATGCCGGCGTTTTTGCTGCGTCTCAGGAGGTTTATTCTCAACTGGATTTTCTTTGTCATCGTCGTTGGTTGTTTTGGGTGTGTCTACCATGTACACATCGTACGAAGAGGTGGTCGTCCCGTGTCCAGTGAATGGCAGGTTTTGGCCCTGCTCCTCGTCGGCATCGTCATCCGTACTGACGATGTCTTTGGAGCCGTAATCAAGCATGTCGGTTAAGTCCACGAAAGTGGCTATGGAGTGGGTGGCGGGTGGGAAGCAAAATTCCCCATCATCAGTCCCTAGTTTGAACCGTACATAGTTCGACTGTGAGTCCCCCGCCAAGGACAGGTTCTTTAATGAGCTTAGCACTCGCCCTTGAAGATGTCTGTGGCGCTGAACTCGAAGATCGACAAACGATCACGTTCGGCATCCGCGGATTCACATGGTTCGGAACTTACACCCAGAGACGAATCCGGGGTTCCGGTGACACAAATATTGTGTGAATTTAAGTCCATGTGCGGCTCCAACGCGGGGGAATCTGTGGCCTCCGTGGTGGGGTTGAGCCTCCACTCCTTGGACGGTGCTAAATGCTATGGATCTAAGGCTAGAGCTATTATAGGAGCTATCTCCTGGATACGGTTTGACGGCAGATTTAGGTCATGTTCGTCAAGGTGTCCAGGAGTGGTTGCTGTGGTCTCCAATCCGGCGAAGATCAAATCTCCACGGATGTCTGCGACGTAGTTCAAGCTCCCGAATCTGACCTGATGGCCAGGGGAAGAGCTATCGATCTGCTCCAGATGGCCAAACGAGTTGGCCCGCAGTACGAAGCCGCCGAATACGAAGATCTGTCCGGGGAGAAAGGTTACTCCTTGGACAGCGTCATTGTAGACAATTGAAGGGGCCATCAAAATCTTTTGGGGACGGCACAGTGGAACTCTCAATGAAAGCACCAATGTCGGTGTCAAAACCGGCGGATCTCGGGTAGGGGGTCCCGAATTGTGCGTCTAAGGTCAATGGTAACAAGAGACAGGGGACACGATGTTTACCCAGGTTCGGGCCCTCTCTATAGAGGTAATACCCTACTTCCTGCTTGATTGATCTTGATGAATATGAGTATTACAAGATTTGATCTACCACGAGATCGAGATGGCTAAACCCTAAAAGGGTAGCCTGTATGACTATGGTAATGAGTATCTCTTCCTCCGGACTAAGTCCTCCGGTTTATATAGACACCGGGAGGATCTAGGGTTACACAAGGTCGGTTACAAAGAAAGGAATCTACATATTCAGTCGCCAAGCTTGCCTTCCATGCCAAGGAGAGTCCCATCCGGACACGGGTGCAGTCTTCGGTCTTCGTATCTTCACAGCCCATCAGTCCGGCCCTTGGCTAACAGGCCGGACGCCCGAGGACCCCTTAGTCTAGGACTCTCTCACCACACAAGATGCATGCGATAGCACGCGGTTCCTGGAAGCCCCCATACCCCTCGTCCTGATGGTGGTCGTCGCTCCTTCTTGATGGTGGCGGCAGTGGAGGGAGACCAGCATTGCCCTGGGGGCGGTCCTCGCGCGGCTGGTCCCTCCAGGCGCCCTCACGAGGCTGGTCCTGCCAGCGGTCCTCACGAGGTCGGGCGCGCCACTCCTGGCGTGGGCCGCGGTCGTCCCAGCGTCCCCCACCTCGTCCTCCTCCTCGGTCGTAGCCCTGGTCGCTGCGCTCGGGGTGTCGACCGAAGCGTCCATCTCGGATGGCCCTGAGCTCTTGACAATTGTTGGTGTTGTGGCTGTGTACGTTGTGGAAGGCGCAGAACGGACGGCTGCTCTTGGATGATTCGATGTGATCGCGGCCGCGCTTCGTGTCCGACTCCGCCGTGAGCACGGCCACCCCCTTGCGCTTCACGTCCTTGGCCTTGCCTTTTTTCTCCTCCGGGTCGGCAGCAGGGAGCTCGAGGAGGGAAAGGCGCCCTTCCTCAGCTCTTGCGCACTTGGTTGCCATGTTGAACATCTCCAGAGCTGTACATAGCTCCTCGTGGATGGAGAGCTCCTCCTTCATCTTGACGTCGCGGATGCCATCAGAAAACGCTGAGATGATGGCCTCGTCCGTCACCTTGGGGATCTTGAGGCGAACGCTCTTGAAGCGCTGGATGTACTTCTGCAGGTTCTCTCTTGGCTGCTGCTTGATGCGGTGCAGCTCACCCGCGGCCGGGGGGCGGTCGCGAGTGCCGTGGAAGTTGGCAACGAAGCAGTCGCGCATCTCACCCCAGGAAGAAATTGACCCCGGGGGCAAGCTCAGGAGCCACGAGCGAGCACCATCCTTGAGTGCCATGGGGAACCAGTTCTCCATGACTTTCTCGTCGCCGTTGGCCACCTCGATGCTCAGCTCGTAGAGCTGCAAGAACTCCGTAGGGTTGGGGATGCCGTCATAGCGAGGAGGCAGGTCTGGCTTGAACTTGCCTGGCCAGACAACGCTACGTAGCTCCGGAGTGAAGGCGCGGCAGCCTGCTCTGGCCACCGAGGCCCTTTGGAGAGGCGGAGCCTGCTCTTGATGCCCGCGCACCGCCACCACAGGCGGCACGCGGTCTTGTGGTGGTGGCGCCGGGAGCACAGGAGCATTTTCTTGCGGCCGGGGAACTTCTTGGCAGCTTCCTTCTTCGCGCGCGGGCGCCCGACATGGTGGGTCGCGCCGGGGGGCCGCGCGTCTTGGTGCCAGGGCGCCATCTTGGTGCGGAGGTGGCGGAGGCGCCCCGGGTACGTCACCCGCGGCTGGAGGAGGGCGAGATAGCGAGAGAGACGGGACAGGTGAGCCCCCAGCGGCGCTAACGAGCTCGGCAATGCAGTCCTGCCAGTCCTCGTAGAGGTCGTCGGCCGGGCGGTAGCACAGGAGCTCGCGTGCCATGAGCAGCGCGTCCGTGGGCGCGCGGCGAGCGTGGGACGATGAGCCGGCCGGAGTCAGCGACGGGGTAGCGGTGCGGCCGTCCCGCCGCACTGAGGGGTGCAGCGAAGAAGCTTGTTGCTCGTTTCCCGCCGGGCCGGTGGCGGCATTTGCGGCGGGTGATGGAGAACGACGGGGAGGCCCGCCGACAGGGGTTGTCTGAGCGACGCGGGCGTCCAAGGCGGCCCGGCTCTCGGTGTGAGCCCGACGCGCGTCTGCCATGGCCATGGCGGAGCGGTGGAGCGTGGATCGACGAAAGCAAAGCTTCGGCGCACCCCTACCTGGCGTGCCAAATGTCGTATTTCGGGTTCCGGCAAAACCCTTAAGGTTCGAACTCTGGGGTGCGCACGAAGATCTCTTCCTCCCCCTAGCTCACTCGCTCACAACGATCTCAAAGCTCAGCTCGTCGAACTCGGAGAGCAAGGGACACAAGAGTTTATACTAGTTCGGGCCACCGATGTGATGTAATACCCTACTTCAGTGTGGTTTGGTGGATTGCCTGGTAGGCTAAGGATTAACAAGTACAAGGGATGAACAGCCTCCTGGGCAGAGGTGTTCTTGACCTCGTGGAGCTTGTGTGTGGATGGTCTGAATGACCCGTCTCCAGATTAGTTGCCTCCTATGGTGGTGGCTAGTCCTATTTATAGAGGCCCTGGTCCTCTTCCCAAATACTAGGCGGGAAGGGATCCCACAATAGCCAATTTGAAGGGGGACAACTAGTACAAGTGATCCTGACAAAAGGTGGTCTTCGCCTGCCAAAGGTTGTAGTGGTGACGCAGTCATGGGCTCCGTGGTGACCGCCCTCCTGCCATCCTGCTGGTCTTGGTCTCGTTGCATCGATATGGAAACCTTTGCTTGATGCCTCGCGACTCCTCACCTGCGCTTGCCTCTTTAGCACCAAAGAGGCAACGAGTACTCTGCGCCCGCCGGCGCCCGCCTGGCCTTGGTCGTCACAGCTCACGTCATGGGAACCTCACGAGGTGCCCCTCGCATTGATCTCTCTGCTCCTTGCGAGCCAGCCTAGCGAGGCTGCCCCTGAGGAGGTCTTGTGTCGCTCGACTCGCGAGGCTTGGCCCCTCGCGAGGGTCTTGAGTGTTTGTTGGTCAAGATGGGCCGTACCAGGCCGCTAGAAGAGCCATGCTATGGGCCGCAGGCAGACAAGTCTGGGAACCCCCATTCCCAGAATACCGACAGTATATATTCGCCCGTCGGTGATGGTCGCTCCTCCCTTCGTCCCCGAGTGCATTACACCAAAATGTCTAGCACACGGGAATGAAGGAGAAGCGACCCCCACGACAACAGTCGGGATTCTTCGTCCTCTCATATATGGTGGAGACTCTCCCTCACTAATTCCTCTCTGACATTTGCGACCGTCGGTGATGGTCGTTACTCCTCCTTCCCCTAGTGCATAATAAAGGTCTAGCACAAGGAGAAGAAGGAGAAACGACCCCCAAGACAACAGTCGGGATTCTTCGTCCTCTCATATATGGTGGAGCCTCGACAGACTTAAATTCAACCCGAAATATCATTTAATTATGTTTCTAGAAAATCCAGGTCACTTGATATTTCCTACATATTCTAGCACAAGTCATGCCAAAATTCACGGAAAACTCCGGCATGACCTTTGCTAAAAAAGGACATATCGAGCACCAGAAATTTGCTGGAATGGAAATTAATCAACACTCCTGCAAAACATAGGCCACTCGGAGGTGTAACCTGCAAACATGACCGGCCACTTGGCCAAGCACATATCCTATTTGAGCAACACAAGATATACATGTTTTTATCTACATCATATGAGCATTCAAACTTGATGGTCATTGTATTTTAGTGGTTGAAAATATGAGCAAAAACATTTCAAAATATCTTATAGGACTCATATTGACATGGAGATTTGGTTGGTCTCACCTCGAGGTCGGAGGGGGTCGGTGACGAGGACGACGACGGGGATGATGGAGGGGCTCCTTGATTTCTGCAAAAACAAAAACCCTATAAGCTATCAACTAATCAAATGCATACGCCTTGCATAGTGGGGTCCAATTTGAGCATTCAAAATAGGAGTACTACTCCAATTTGAGCATTCAATAAGTAAAACCAAATCGTAAAATAAATAAGTATTCAAATTAGAATGCATTCAATAAGCAAAACTAAATCATCTCTCGCGTCCGTACATCGTCGAATATTATCACTAATACATCTCGAATAGTATCATACATATAACATCACTAATACAACTAAAACCCTAGCGAACGACGGGTATCGGCGCGGGCGGTGGACATCGAAAGAGAAGGAACCATCACAGGATCATAGCTCAAGTTAGATCCCTAAAGAACCTGCCAGGTATTGGAGAACCTGCCCTCCAAAGTAACCATGTAGCGACGGACGTGCTCGTCCTCCTCCCTGACACGGGGACGTACCACCTCCACGGGGTTCTCAAGGCTCTGCACCGTCACTGGCCCACGCGACTGCCACCAAAGAAGGTTCAGGTCAACGATGGGCTGGCTCCTCACCAAGCTGTGGCCCCCGGAAGGTAGCACCTCCCAGTACCAGCCCGGTGGAGCCCAGTCACAGACATGGCCCCTCTGATCAAGCAGGTGTCCTCCACCGAGTCGACGACGAGGATGCGAGATAGGCAACGTCGATATCGATGCGGGAATAATTGCTTTAACTAAAACAACTAAAGATAAATTTTCTTACTAAAAATAAACTAGGTCTATTAATTCAACTAAACACTTACTATAAATAAAAATAAACTAGTTCTTACTAAAAATAAACTAGTTCAACATTTCTATTAATTTTCTTACTAAAAATTCACTAGTTCTATTAATTCAACTAGTTCTTACTAAAAATAAACTAGTTCAACTAGTCCTATTAATTTTCTTACTAATTCCATTAAACACTACTTCCCTAGTTCTTAAGCATCTACAAGTACGAACTAATTAGATGAACCCTACCTAGGAACTACTGCCCTAATTATCATCTAATTTGATGAACCCTAACTAATTTGATGAACCCTAACTAATTTGATGCACTCTAAAATTTGATGAACCCTAGGAACCCTAGCTAGGCAGAGGTAGGGGAGGAGGAGGAGGTGTAGGCGTGCTCACCTCGGGTGTCGACGGAGTTAGGGAGCGACCAAGGGAGGGGCAGGCGGCGTCGAGGTCGGGGTCGGGGCTCGGGCCCGCGGCGGAGGGCAGCGATGTAGGGCGGCATCGAGGTCGGGGTCGGGGGCGGCGTCGAGTTCAGGGTCGGAGGTGGCATTGAGAGCGTGTGGAGGGCAACGGGAGAGCGCGCGGCGGCCGATGGCGATGCAGGGCGACGACAGCGGCGAGAGCAGATGAGTTCGATTTGGGGGAAGTGGCCGTGGGGAAGAAGGAGCGCGCGGTTAAGTCAAAATAGCAGTAGCGCTTTTCTCCTTTATTTTCCTTTTTCATTTGTTTTCCTTCACATTTTATTTTTTTCATTCCGCTTTTTCTATTTCTTTCATTTTCATTTACTTTTCTATATGTTTTTCATTTTAATTCCCTTTCATTAGCAGTAGCGCTTTCTGCGTAAAACACGCTGCTAGAACAACCTTAGCAGCAGCGCGCTTTGCTTAAGCTCGCTACTACTATTGGTAGCCTGGCGAGAATAGTAGGGAAATTGTAGGTGTAGCGCTTGTTCCCTGGGACGCGCTACTGCTATAAACTTAGCTGCAACGCATTTGTTTGACACGCGCTACTGGTAAGTAGTAGTAGCGCCTATTTTTGTACCGCGCTACTGGTAAGATTCTATGTATAAGGTTTTCCCTAGTAGTGTTCACCTAGGGTATTGCTACCTCTTGATCTTGCGTTGGTTTTTCCCTTGAAGAGGAAATGGTGATGCAACAAAGTAGAGTAAGTATTTCCCTCAGTTTGAGAACCAAGGTATCAATCCAGTAGGAGACAACGAACAAGTCACTGAATACCTACACAAACAATCAACAACTTGCACCCAACGCGATAAAGGGGTTGTCAATCCCTTCACCGTTACTTGCAAAAGTGAGATCTGATAGAGATAGACAAACAGTAAAATAAATATTTTTGGTATTTTTGGTTTATAGATCGGAAAGTAAAAGATTGCAAAGTAAGTAAATCAGAAACTAAAATTGTAGATCAGAAACTTATATGATGGAAAATAGACCCAGGGGCCATAGCTTTCACTAGAGGCTTCTCTCAAGATAGAAAATATTACGGTGGGTGAACAAATTACTGCCGAGCAATTGATAGAAAAGTGTACAGTTATGACGATATCTAAGGCAATGATCATGAATATAGGCATCATGTTCGTTTCAAGTAGATCGACTCCTGCCTGCATCTACTACTATTACTCCACAGATTGACCGCTATCCAGCATGCATCTAGAGTATTAAGTTCATAAAGAATGAAGTAACGCTTTAAGCAAGATGACATGATGTAGATGAATGAACTCAAGCAATATTATTAAAACCCCATCTTTGTATCCTTGATGGCAATAATACAATACGTGCCTTGCTGCCCCTACTATCACTGGGAAAGGACACTGCAAGATTGAACCCAAAGCTAAGCCCTTGTCCCATTGCAAGAAAAACCAATCTAGTTTTCCAAACCAAATTGATATTTCGAAGAGACTTGCAAAGATATCAAATCATGCATATAATAATTCGGAGAAGATTCAAATAATATTCATAGATAAGCTGATCATAAATCCACAATTCATCGAATCTCGACAATCACACCACAAAAAAGATCTCCAAGAACATCGAGGAGAACATGGTATTGAGAACCAAAGATAGAGAAGAAGCCATCTAGCTTCTAGCTATGGACCCGTAGGTCTATGGTAAACTAATCACGCTTCATCGGAAGGGCAGTGGTGTTGATGTAGAAGCCCTCCGTGATCGAATCCCCTTCCGGCAGGACTCCGGAAAAGGCCCCTAGATGGGATCTCACGGGTGCAGAATGTTGCGGCGGAGGAAAAGTGTTTTTCATGGCTCCCTCTGTTGGTTTTGGGATATATGAGAATATATAGGCAAAGAAACTAGGTCGTTGGAGTCACGAGGGGCCCACAAGGGTGGGGGGCGCGACCTACCCCCCTGGGCGGGCCCTCCATCCTTCTGGCCGCCTCGTGGCTTCTCTGACTTGCACTCCAAGTCCTTTTGATGTCTTCTGGTCCAAGAAAAATCATCGTGAAAGTTTTATTCCATTTGGACTCCGTTTGGTATTCCTTTTCTGCGAAACTCTAAAACAAGGAAAAAATAGAAAACTGGCACTGGGCTCTAGGTTAATGGGTTAGTCCCAAAAATAATATAATATAACATATTAATGCATACAAAACATCCAAAACAGATAATATAATAGCATGGAACAATAAAAAGTTATAGATACGTTGGAGACATATCAAGCATCCCCAAGATTAATTCTTACTCGCCCTCGAGTAGGTAAATGATAAAAACAGAATTTTTGATGTGGAATGCTACCAAACATATTTATCCATGTAATTTCTTTTATTGTGGCATGAATGTTCAGATCCGTATGATTCAAAACAAAAGTTTAATATTGACATAAAAACAATAATACTTCAAGCATACTAACACGGCAATTATGTCTTCTCAAAATAACATGGCCAAAGAAAGCGTATCCCTACAAAATCATATAGTCTAGTTATACTCCATCTTCATCACACAATATTTAAATCGTGCACAACCCCGATGACAAGCCAAGCAATTGTTTCATACTTTTGATGTTCTCAAACTTTTTCTACTTTCACGCAATACATGAGCGTGAGCCATGGACATAGCACTATAGGTGGAATGGACGGTGGTTGTGGAGAAGACAAAAAGAAGGAGATAGTCTCACATCAACTGGGTGTATCAACGGGCTATGGAGATGCCCATTAATAGATATCAATGTGAGTGAGTAGGGATTTCCTTGCAACGGATGCACTAGAGCTATAAGTTTATGAAAGGTCAAAAAGAAACTAAGTGGGTGTGCATCCAACTTGCTTGCTCACGAAGACCTAGGGCAATTTTAGCAAGCCCATCATTCGAATATACAAGACAAGTTCTATAATGAAAAATTCCCACTAGTATATGAAAGTGACAATATAGGAGACTCTCTATCATCAAGATCATGGTGCTACTTTGAAGCAAAAGTATGGTAAAAGGATAGTAGCATTGCCCCTACTCTCTTTTCTCTCATTTTTTATTTGGGCCTTCTCTCATTTATTGGCCTCTTTTTTTCGTTCGGAGTGTCATCCCGACTTGTGGGGGAATCATAGTCCCCATCATCCTTCCCTCACATGGGACAATGCTCTAATAATGAAGATCATCACACTTTTATTTACTTACAACTCAAAAATTATAACGCGATACTTAGAACAAAATATGACTCTATGTGAATGCCTCCCGCGGTGTACAGGGATGTGCAATGAATCAAAAGTGACATGTATGAAAGAATTATGAATGGTGGCTTTGCCCCAAATACGATGTCAACTACATGATTATGCAAAGCAATATGAAAATGATGGAGCATGTCATAATAAACGTAACGGTGGAAAGTTGCATGGCAATAAATCTCAGAATGGCTATGGAAATGCCATAATAGGTAGGTATGGTGGCTGTTTTGAGGAAGTTATATGGTGGGTTTATGGTACCGGTGAAAGTTGTGCGGTACTAGAGAGGCTAGCAATGGTGGAAGGGTGAGAGTGCGTATAATCCATGGACTCAACATTAGTCATAAAGAACTCATATACTTATTGCGAAAATCTATTAGTTATCGAAAGGAAGTACTACGCGCATGCTCCTAGGGGGATAGATTGGTAGGAAAAGACCATCGCTCATCCCCGACCGCCACTCATAAGGAAGACAATCAATAGATAAATCATGCTCCGACTTCATCACATAACGGTTCACCATACGTGCATGCTACGGGAATCACAAACTTTAACACAAGTATTTCTCAAATTCACAATTATTTACTAGCATGACTCTAATATCACCACCTTCATATCTCAAAACAATCATAAGGAATCAAACTTCTCATAGTATTCAATGCACTTTATATGAAAGTTTTCATTATACCCCTCTTGGATGCCTATCATATTAGGACTAAATTTATAACCAAAGAAAATTACCATGCTGTTTAGAGAGTCTCAAAATAATATAAGTGAACCACGAGAGTTCATCAATTTCTATAAAATAAAGCCACTGCCATGCTCTAAAAAGATATAAGTGAAGCACTAGAGCAATACTGCCTAGCTCAAAAGATATAAGTGAAGCACATAGAGTATTCTAATAAATCACGATGCATGCTTGTCTCTCTCAAAAGGTGTGTACAGCATGGATGATTGTGGAAAATTAAAAGCAGGGACTCAAATCATACAAGACGCTCCAAGCAAAACACATATCATGTGGTGAATAAAAATATAGACAAAAGAGGGGATGCCTTCCGGGGCATCCCCAAGCTTAGGCTCTTGGTTGTCCTTGAATATTACCTTGGGGGTGCCTTGGGCATCCCCAAGCTTAATATCTTGCCACTCCTTATTCCATAGTCCATCAAATCCTTGCCCAAAACTTGAAAACTTCACAACACAAAACTAAACAGAAAATCTCATAAGCTCCGTTAGTATAAGAAAATAAATCACCACTTTTGGTACTATTGTGAACTCATTCTTTATTTATATTGTTGTCATATCTACTGTATTCCAACTTTTCCATGGTTCATACCCCCCCCCCACCAATACTAGCCATTGATTCATCAAAATAAGCAAACAACACAAAGAAAACAGAATCTGTGAAAAACAGAACAGTCTGTTGCAAGCTGGATATTTCGAATACTTCTGTAACTCCAAAAATTCTAAAAAATTAGGACGACCTAAGCAATTTGTTTATTAATCTTCCGGAAAAACAATCAACTCAAAAGCATGCATCTGTAAAAAATGAGAATTATTTTCCTGGGCGCAAAAGTTTCTATTTTTCAGCAAGATCAGATCAAGTATCACCGTAAGCTATCCCAAAGGTCTTACTTGGCACAAACACTAATTAAAATAGAAAACCACGTCTAACCAGAGGCTAGATGAATTATTTAATGCAAAACAGAACCTAAAAAGCAAAAAGAAAAAGAAAATGGAAAAAATTAATGCCCACACTTGTGGCATCTTGCACATCGCCCACACGCCTCATTTACCACTCATTTTGCCACATGTGAACAGATGACATTAGCAGGAATCTTTTTGGTTTTCGACTTAAAAATGTTTTATCTCCTAATTAAAAAATCGAATTAAAAATCTATTTTCACCATTAAATCCGTCTTGACTAGATCTTCAAAACTAGACCCCATGTTGATATGTTTCGACGAATTTTTTATTGCCCAAAAGTTGCCATGATGTTTACACTGTAGTTGCCTTAGTGCTTAAACTAAAGTTGACATGTGACAATTTCAGTTTGTAGAGCATGGCAATGTTAGTATTTTGATGATGGCAACTCTAGTACTTTGACCATGAAAATTATTTTTGTATGAACTATGGCAATTTTAAGTGCATGTATCATGGCAATTTTAGTTTATGGTTCATGGCAAATCTAGTTTCTTAATTCCCCATTTTATAAATGTCAAAATTTACTTTTAAATGTAGAAAAAATAGCTGAAACATATCATGGCAACTTCAGTGTAGACACCATGGCAAATCATGTGCACTAGAGATGGCAAATTTTAACCCAAAAAATTCGTCGAAATGTATTTATATGAAATCTAGTTTCGAAGATCTCATCGCGAGGGATTTAATGGTGAAAACGGATCTTCAATCGGATTTTTCATTTAAGAGATAAAACATTTTAAAAACTGATAATCCAAAATGCATGCGGCGACGTGGCGCGGTCTGTATATTATAGCACGTGTGGGCGGATTTTGCTCCCACCACACATGTGGGTGTTAGCGTTGTCCAATAAAATTGGGTTGCCTCCCAACAAGCGCTATTGTTTAACGCCCTTAGCTAGGCATAAAACACAAATAGATCTAAGTATTATCATCTTTGGTATGCAATCCTTAAGTAGCTCTCATAATAGATTCCCAAGGCAATTTAATTTTCTTTCTTGTAAAGTGTTCATTGAAATCTAATGTTTCCTTCTTTCATATCAATAATTGCACCAACCGTTCTAAGGAAAGGTCTACCAAGAATAATAGGACATGTAGGATTGCAATCTATATCAAGAACAATGAAATCTACGGGCACATAATTCCTATTTTCAACAACAAGAACATCATTAATCTTTCCCATAGTTTTCTTAATAGTGGAATCCGGAAGATGCAAATTTAAAGAACAATCATCAAATTCGTGAAAATCTAACACATCACATAAAGTTTTTGGAATCATGGAAACACTAGCACCCATATCACACAAAGCATGGCACTCATAATCTTTAATCTTAATCTTAATAGTAGGTTCCCACTCATCATAAAGTTTTCTACGGATAGAAACTTCCAATTCAAGCTTTTCTTCAAAAGATTGCATCATAGCATCAACGATATGTTTAGTAAAAGCTTTGTTTTGATTATAAGAATGAGGGGAATTCAACATGGATTGCAACAAGGAAATACAATTAAAGAACAATTATCATAATTAAATTCCTTGAAATCCAAAAGAGTGGGTCCATTGCTACTTAAAGTTTTGACCTCTCCAATACCACTTTTATCAATTTTTGCATCAATTTCTAAAAACTCCGAATCATTGGGACACCTTTTAACTAAAGTTGACTAATCTCCAGTCCCATCTTTATCAAGATTTATATTGGAAATCAAAGTATCACTAGGAGTCAAATCAATCACTTTAAGATCTTCATCATTATTTTCACGGAAACTAGAAGAACATGCTTTTATAAACCAATCCTTTTTTGCACGCATCTTAGCAGTTCTTTCTTTGCACTCATCAATAGAAATTCTCATAGCTTTGAGAGACTCATTGATATCATGCTTGGGTGGAATAGATCTAAGTTCCAAAGAATCAACATCAAGAGAAATTATATCCATGTTCCTAGCCAACTCATGAATCTTAAGCAATTTTTCTTCAATCAAAGCATTGGACTTCTTTTGCGAACTCATAAATTCTTTAACACTATTCTGAAAATCTGAGGGCATCTTATTATAATTTCCATAAGAATTGTTGTAGGAATTACCATAATTATTAGAGGAATTACTAGGAAACGGCCTAGGATTAAAATTACGTCTATATGCGTTATTACCAAAATTGTTCCTACCACTACAGGAATCGGGCACTTTGCCGTCGGCCATGGCTGACGGCAAAGGCGTGCCTGGCGGACGGCAAAGGCCTTTGTCGTACGCCAGTAGACGGCAACAAGTCCAGCTGAATAAGCTACGGCAAAGGGTTCTTTGTTGTCTGCTGGCAGACGGCAAAGACCATTTCATCTTTGCCGTCCGCCAGCAGATGGCAAAGAGCCTGGAGGACACATGTGGCAGGTTAGGTCGGTTAGGGGGGTTAACGACGTGTTTTGCCGTCTGCTGGCGGATGGCAAAGACCTTCGCATCTTTGCCGTCAGCCAGCAAATGGCAAAGTGCCCATGTAGGCCAGCCCAGGTAGCTGCCATGTGGCATGCTATGCCGTCCGCTGACAGACGGCAAAGATGCAAAGGTCTTTGTCGTCTACCAGCGGACGGCAAAGCAACCATATAGGCCAGCCTAGTGCCCCCATGTTGCACAGGTAGCTGCCATGTGGCAGCTTTGCCGTCTGCTGGCTAATGGAAAAGCTCTTTGCCGTCAGCCAGCTGACGGCAAAGTGCGTGTATAGCCCCTATTTTTTCTGTTTTTTCTTAAATTCATTCAATTTGACAGAATTTGAGATATATATACACACATTTGAAAATACTTTCAACAAGCATAACAACACATATACATAACAAATCATATCCCTGCCATATGGATATGATCATCCAACACATATACATACCAATGAAAAGTCCATATGCAAAATATATAGCTAGCCAACATATCCAACAACAGCATACAATGGTTTCATCCATACATACATATATAGGTTGCAAGTTTCACATTGTTCATCCTACAAAATCAAAACAAAAAGGAAGCACAAGGAGAAGAGTAGACTCCATCAACGCAAGCTTCCTCATCGAAAGCAAATCTGCAAATTGGGAAAGAAGAAAGTTAGAAGAAGAAGAAGAAGAAGAAGAAGAAGAAGACTAGAAGAAGAAGAAGAATAAGAAATTTTCTTCTCTTTCTTTTTCTCCTCTCCTCTTCTTTATCTTCTTATTCTTCTAACTAAGGTAGGTAAAAATGCCATTTTTATCTAATTTAGGTAATTATTCCATTTAGGGGGAAAATAAGCTAAGTATGCATTTGTTAAGCAAAACACTAGAGAAAACTTACCCTCATCACAACAAATACGATGAAGATCACAACCAAGGTAACAATTGATCCAACGGCATCATGATATCAATGGCATATTTTCTAATCTTCTTAAGCTTCGGGAGCATTGCATCCATCTTCAAGCGCATTGCATTCATCTTCATCTTGTGATCATTGACGACATCGGCAACATACAACTCCAATGTCATCTTGTCGTCATTAATTCTTTTAATTTTTTCTTTCAAATAATCATTTTCTTTTCAACTAAATTTAACTTCTTGACAAGAGGGTCGGTTTCAAATTCCGGTTCACATATCTCCTAGATTAAAATATCTCTATGTCAACTTGATGGCCATAATTGTCATAAATGTGAAATGCAACAAATAGTTATAAAAGAGTATTTACCACATCTGAATCATAAAGCGGGCGAGGGCCGATGAGGACGCACATCAAGACCACAACACTATCTATAAGAAACAATCATACAAAGTAAGAAAATTATACAAGTAACTATTTAAATCATATAATCATACAAGTAACTAAATAAATCAAGTACAACCATAAAAAATTGAATACCTAATAATAATCTGGATCGTCGGGTTCAATAAATGCTCCGGGATCAATAAATGCATCATCATCATCACTATCAGTAATGACGTGCTCATCATCAACATTAATAAATGTATCATCATGTGGAAGGCCACCTTGACGTAATCAGTCAAGCATTGATAGGTCATCCGCAGCAGTAACCTCTTCTAGTTCAGGCTCTTCTTGTTCTGGCTCAGGGGTGAAGTCGGGTTCACTGTCGCTATCTACTTCAATGTTCAGGGGTGAAGTAGAGCGGTTCTTGAAACTTTTTTGGAAAGACGTGTTTCTTGGAAGAATTCTCCTTCATATGTGTCTGGGTTAATGTGAGGTTCATGATCCTCTTCATTGGGGGGAGGTGGTCTAACACATGGCGGCAGTTCATAAACGACATCCCAACCATTGAGATTTGGATCACTTTGACAGGCCCACGGTAGATACAAAACTTGGGTTGCCTATTTGTCACGACCGGTTTTTCAATAAAATAATTATTGAGAAACCAATCCCTGTTACGGACCAGCGAGGAAGAATTCCTTCTCACTGATAGACAATACATTGGTCACAGAATAAAAAAATACCAGGAGTACTAAATATAATACAAAGTTGAGCAGAGACTGCCCAACAATTTATTACATGCACGCCGATAAAACAATACGGCGGATAGGGTGGCAGACTACTAACTCACGATAATGACGATGGTGGAGATATCACCGCGAGGCGAGTGATATGTCTCCAGAAGACTATAGCTGTTCGAGCGTCGGAGTGAGACTCGAGAAGACTTATTGCGGGTGGCGGAAGCGTATACAATACAAGTGACCAAAAACCGGGATCGCGCAGGACTGACTGGGACTCCTCTAGGCATCGCACGCGCTATCAAACTCTTCATCCAAGAGATCGCCTTCGTCAACATCTGGCCAAATCAACAAGCCAGGTGAGTACTATGAAAGTACTCGCAAGACAGTTCGGACATAAGGTATAACAAATGCAAACATGAAACACATGAATAAGTTAACCAGTGCGATCAGACATAGAGATAATAAATACTGGGTGCCAAGCGAGGGTCTGAATGACGCCTCGAGCGAAAACTGCCGAATAGTAATACGGGTGCCAAACGAGTGTCTGAAAGACTCCTCGAGAGGAAAATGCGGAATAATAATACAGGTGCCAAACGAGTGTCTGAAAGACTCCTCGAGCGGAAAATGCGGAATAATAATGCAGGTGCCAAACGAGTGTATGAAAGACTCCTCGAGCGGAAAATGCGGAATAATAATACAGGTGCCAAACGAGTGTCTGAAAGACTCCTCGAGCGGAAAATGCGGAATGATAATGCCACAGTCGGGCGCCGGGGCGACACCACATAAAGGGCTTATAACAGAAAGTAAAGGCAGTGCATGCCGCAGTCGGACGTCTGAGCGACATCACATAAAGGGCTTATATCGAAAGTGAGAAACGAGTACACGCCACAGTCAGACGTCTGCGCGACGTCACCTAAAGGGCTTATATCACATTTCATTATTACAACAGCTCGGAGACATAAATTATCACAAGCATGAGACACAAAATAAAGCTTGTCCATCCACTGAAATAACAATGAAACCTGAGATTTTACCCCTTGAGCTTGTTCACCGGGGACAAGTTTTTCACATGGATAGATATGGATATAATGTATACACTACTGATCATGGATACGATGATTTGGAAAGAATTGACTCTGCAGAGTTTGTACTTAACCACAGCCAACGGATTTCAGTAGTCACGGGGACTAGTTCCGTCTACAGTGTTCTGGAAGGAACACGTCTAACCAGTACACACCCAATTCAACCATCCGAAGCCAGGGATCACCCTCGGCAACATTCAAGAAAAACCTTGAGTCGGGGAGGCTACAACCTCGCGTAGCATGGGATCAAATTTCTATACGCGCGCTATAAGGGGGTGCCCCCCCTCTCGGTCCCAACCGGAAACACCCATGCCCCCTGACCGAATGACTGGCTTTAATCCTGGGCCAAGGTACCATCATCCCGGCCTCTCTGTTTGGTTTGTACGCGGAAAGAGGTTACCAACTTACTAAACCGTATCCTGGCAATGAGACATGTGGTAGCACGGAAAGGGGAAGGGACGATAACACGGCTCCAACCATGTTAACGTCGGAAAAGTCGGATGACACAAGGCTGGCATGCTACAACAGTACCACCTTGCTGCCCTTCATGTCACCACATGATTAGGCCACCTCTCATCAAAGGTCATCGCAACTTTGGAACATGCGGGAAAAGATCGATAACGTGGCTCCCACCACGTTAACGTCGAAGAAAGTCGGATGACGCAAGGCTAGCATGCTACAACAGTACCACCTTGCTGCCCTTCATGTCACTACATGATTAGGCCACCTCTCATCAGAGGTCATCGCAACTTCGGAACAACCAGGTCGTTGCCTTACGAGCAACGAGATATTTACCGACACTCATATGCCACACACAAACTTTCACATGAACATGCAAAACTTCTGCCATATCAAATGTCCAAACATGCTTGCCTGGTTCGGAGAAGTCGGAATCTAGCTCGGCGAAGTTCGCGGCTCCGTCACCTCTCCCGGAACCTACGGCAATCACGAAACGGGTACTAACGTGAAAACCAACACATGCACAGAAACTTTGCCAAATATTTCCCAAATAAATCCCATAAAAAACTACACAAAATTTTAAGAATGTCAGAAAAAGAATCACTCAAAAATACCTTTTTATTAAAAAGTTATAAAGGTTTCTGTCCAGGGACCTTTCTGTAATGAAACAGAAAAGTTCCAGGGTTTTAACTGAGAAAACAGAAAACGGTTCGTTTGGAAATGCGCAAGCGCAAGAGAGAAGACGTATTTTGCCCGAAGGCGTCAACAGAAAACGGTTCCGGGAAATAGAACAGAGGCTGACACGCGGGGCCCGCATGTCAGGTTTGAAAAGGCTCGCCGGCGCCCGAAGACGGCGGTGGACGCCGGCGTCGAACCACGGCGAGTTAGGAGAAACGGAGGGTACCAAGAGCTTCGGTGTCTTCTTCCGCGTCGGTGGGTGGTGGACTCGTCCAATGGGGAGCACCACGTCGATGGCGACACTATCTCCGGCGGACGGCGGCTCGGGTGAGGATGGGGAACTCCGGTGGAGGGCTGCAAGCTTCAAATTGAAGTGCGGGTCAGAACGAGAGATGCATGGTGAAGTTACTGGCAAGAGAATGGAGGCTGCGGAGCACACACGGGGGCGAATCGGGCTGGATCCCGTGGCGGGTCGCGGCGGCCGGAGTCGAGGAAGGAGACCTCCTCGGGGCTCTTCCAGTGGCTAGGCGTGCTCTAGAGGAAGTGCAGGGCTGGTGGGTGCTCGAGTTGAAGCTCGGGACCTCTATTTATAGGCAGATCGACGGGGTGGCCGTGAACGGAGAATCTCCGGCGAGCGATTACGGCGGAGCAGTGGGTTGGCAGAGGGTTTGAGCGGTCGGGCAGCATCGGTGGATGTTACGGGACTCGTTTTGCAGCTAAACGGAGCTGGCCCTGGCGTAATGGCGTCTGCCCACGGTGAGGTGACCGCACGGGCTCAACAGCGGCAGAGAGCGCGCTCCGTGCCCTGCGGTTCACGACGAGAGCGGCAGCGCATTCGGGGGACTGGACGGCCACGCGGCGGGCTCCGGTGGTTTGGGCGGCGCTGGGTGGAGTCGTCGGCGCCGTGTCTCCCGCTGGCGTCCGCAAAGCCGCCGCCGGCGTCGGTCACAGGGCGGCGCACCTCCTGCTGCCCGTCGCCGACGCCCGCAAGGTGCCAGGCGCTCGTGCGGTGTAGGAACAAGTGGGCGAGGACGAGGAGCAAGGAGACGCGGCGGTACTGGCGAGATCGATGCCCGTTTCTGAAGAAAACGACAGCAAGCACTGAACTGAAACTCTGAAGTTACTAAAACTTGACAGTGACCATGCATTGCAGGTGTTCGACAGTAGGTTTTGGTAAAGAGGTAAATTTTGCTGGAGCTGTAACTTGGTGAGATGACCACTCAAAGCACCCAGGGGCTGCATGAATTTATTTGGAATTTTTGGAGAAGGTTTTGAATGAATTTCACCAAATTTGCCAAATCTGGTCCAAACTTGCAGCTGATGTAGTTTGAAAATTTTGAACTGGAGACCTGTGGATCTTCATGGTTCTAGGTTGAGGGTTCAAAGGACTAGGAGGGGAAAGAAGTTTGGTGGTAAAAGTCCAAACAGAAAATGGAGTTCCTTTGTAAATCTCCAAGAGGTAGAATAGAAGGCAGAAAATATTTGAATAGAATTTGAATGGAAAATAAATACATGGGGAGGTTCAACTTGCTGGATTTGATGTAAATCATGATCCAGAGGTGAGGGAGTGTTTAGGCGAGAGGATTTGCACTTATGCCATGGCAAAGTACCTTCCAAAAGCCATAGTGCAAATTCAGAAAAAGTTTTCAAAAGTTCTTTTCCCAAATGAAAAAAAACATTTTGTCTAGAGTCCAAATGAAGAGCAAGAACTCCCAAGGTCAAAGGCAGATCTTGGGTGAATCCAAATAAATTTTTTGCCATAAATAAAATATATGAGAGGGAGAGTTCTCTTGAAGAAAAAATTTTAAATCACTCCCCTCAAGTCAAATAAAATCTTTTCAAAAAATCCAAATAAAAACTTGGGTGCCACAACACCTACCCCCTTAGGAAAAATCTCGTCCTCGAGATTTCTGCTGATCCTCAAATAGATATGGATACTCTACTCGAAGGAAATCCTCCCTTTCCCATGTAGCTTCATCCTCAGTGTGGTTGCTCCACTGAACCCTGAAAAACTTTGTCGTTTTCTGACGGGTCCTCCGTTCAGACTCTTCTAAAATCTTTACTGGCCTTTCTCTGTAGGTGAGATCTGGTTGTATATCAGTGTCCTCATGAGGTACATGTATTTCTGGGTTGCTTACACATTTCCTCAACTGCGAGACGTGGAATACGTCATGGACGTCTGACAGCTCCTTGGGTTGGTCTAGCTGGTAGGCTACCGTGCCTCTTCGTGCCTTCACACAAAATGGTCCAATAAATCTTGGGGCTAGTTTCCCCTTTATTTTGAACCGTTGCAGACCCCTCATAGGAGATACTCGGAGGTATACGGAATCACCAGGTTCAAAGCTGACCTCACGATGCTTCTGATCATAGTAGCTCTTTTGTCGGCTCTGTGCTGTCTTGAGTCTGTCCCTGATTTGTTTAACTTTTTCCCCGGCCTCCTTAAGCATATCTGGGCCGAAGATACGGCTGTCACCTGTTTCTGACCAATTCAATGGGGTACGACACCTCCGTCCGTACAATGCTTCAAAGGGTGCCATTTGCAAGCTGGCTTGGTAACTGTTGTTGTACGCAAATTCGGCATAGGGCAAACTCTCTTCCCAACTGGATCCATAGGTGAGTACACAGGCTCTTAGCATATCCTCTAGGATTTGGTTTACACGCTCTGTTTGTCCATCTGTCTGAGGGTGGTATGCTGTACTGAAAGCCAGTTGTGTGCCTAGAGCTTGTTGTAGGTGTTCCCAAAATTTGGAGACGAATTGGGTGCCTCGGTCAGATATTATAGTCTTTGGGACTCCGTGCAAGCAAACTATACGGGAGAGATAGAGTTTTGCCAGTCTTTGTGTGGAGTAGGTAGTCTTCACGGGAATGAAGTGTGCAACCTTGGTTAGTCGGTCTGTGATGACCCATATGGTGTCACTTCCGCGTTGCGATCGGGGTAATCCGACAATGAAGTCCATTCCGATTTCATCCCATTTCCACTCCGGTATCCTGTTAGGCTGGAGTAGCCCTGCTGGCTTTTGGTGCTCGGCCTTGATGCGCTGACATGAATCGCAACAAGCAATGAATGTGGCTATATCTCTTTTCATACCATGCCACCAAAATCTTTCCTGGATGTCCTTGTACATTTTGGTTCCTCCAGGATGGATCGAGTATGGGGCGGTGTGGCTTTCCGTCAAGATCTGTTGCTTGAGTTCCTCAATGTTAGGTACGCAAAGCCTGTCCCGGTACCATAATGTTCCTTCACTGTCCGTGACGAATTCTGAAGTCTTACTACGGTTCATTTTCTTCTTTATGCCTTCGATACTGGGGTGTCCCTGTTGGGCCTTCTTGATTTGTTCCACTAGGGTGGGTTGTATCTCCAGGTTCGATATGGTGCCCTCAGAGACTAACATCATGTTGAGCCGAGTGAACTCTCGCTGAAACTCAGGCCTCAAACTTTGCTGACCGTCACTATCCGGGCTGGGGTTTCGACTAAGGGCATCGGCCACTACATTTTCCTTCCCTGGGTGGTAGTGAATACCGACGTCATAGTCCTTGACCAGTTCCAACCAGCGTCGTTGGCGTAAATTCAGCTCTGGCTGTGTGAAAATATATTTGAGGCTCTTATGGTCTGTATATATTTCACAGCGATTTCCCAACAGAAAGTGCCTCCACTCCTTGAGTGCATGTATAACTGCTGCTAGTTCCAAGTCATGTGTTGGGTAATTTTCCTCATGTTTTCGCAGCTGTCTGGAGGCATATGCGACAACTTTGCCACCCTGCATTAGCACACATCCGAGACCTTTTCGGGACGCGTCACAATACACCTCAAAGCTCTTGTGTATGTCTGGTACGGCTAAGACTGGTGCGGTTGTTAGCTTCTTCTTGAGTTCTTGGAAGCTCTGCTCACATGCTTCCGTCCATACGAATATCTTGTCCTTCTTGAGTAACTGTGTTATAGGTTTTGCCACAGTGGAGAATCCTTCAATAAATCTCCTGTAATATCCGGCCATTCCTAGGAAACTCCGTACATCTGTAACATTCGCGGGTGGCTTCCAGTCCAGTATGGCCTTGACCTTTTCTGGGTCTACGGCCACGCCTTCTTGGTTCAATATATGGCCCAAGAAACCAACTTTTCTTAGCCAAAATTCGCATTTGCTAAATTTGGCGTACAACTGATGTTTCCTCAATTCTCCCAAAACAATTCTGAGGTGCTCAGCATGTTCTTCTGGTGTCCTTGAGTAAACCAGAATGTCGTCAATGAATACCACCACAAATTTGTCCATGAATTTCATGAATACTTTGTTCATGAGGTGGACGAAATATGCGGGGGCGTTTGTTAGTCCAAACGGCATCACCGTAAACTCGTATAACCCATATCGGGAAGTGAAAGCTGTCTTGGGAATATCTTCCGTCCGTACCTTCAATTGGTGATATCCCGATCGCAAATCAATTTTCGAGAATACCTTGGCCTGTGCGAGCTGGTCAAACAAATCATTTATTCGTGGCATCGGATATTTGTTTTTGATGGTGACCATATTGAGGGCTCGATAGTCTATGCACAGCCTTAAAGTCCCATCCTTTTTTTTGGCGAACAACACAGGCGAACCCCAAGGTGAGGAGCTGGCTCGAATAAATCCTTTGTCCAATAATTCTTTTATCTGCTTCTTTAACTCCACCAATTCTGAGGGTGCCATTCTATATGGCTTCTTATAAATGGGAGCAGTGCCAGGTGCTAGTTCGATGCTGAATTCGATCTCTCGGTCTGGTGGCATGCCTGGTAGTTCTTCCGGGAACACATCAGGGAACTCGCATACCACTAGCACTTTTCTTAATTCTGCGATGTCCATCTTGTTCAGTTTTGGTTTCTGTGATCGTGGCCTTTCTTGAGCGGAAACTCTTATAGTCTTGCCGTGATGGTGAGTGAGAATCACTGTCCGATTGAAACAGTCGATGAATCTTTTGTTGGTGGTCAACCAGTCCATTCCTAAAATGACATCCAGTCCTTTACTTTCCAACACGATGAGATTCGCGTGGAATGGTAGTCCTTCGAACTCAATGACCACTCCTTGGCAGTAACCCTGAGCAATTTGCTTATTTCCGGGGGACTTGATGATCATAGATTTTTCCAAGGGGAGTATCGGAAAACCATGTTGCGAAACAAAACTCTTCGAAACGAACGAATGGGAAGCTCCAGAATCAAACAAAACCGTGGCAGGTACTGTGTTGACAGGGAACGTACCGAGCACGATGTCTGGGGCATTCTGCGCTTCTTCCCTGGTCACATGGTTCAAGTGACCCTTCCTGTGGTTGTTGCTGGGATTGAAGTTGTTGCGCTTGGGGGCTGGATTGTTTCCACCATTGTTCGGCTTGGGTGCCGAGTCTCTTGGCTTCGGGCACTGTTTAGCATAATGCCCTTGTTGACCACAAGCATAGCAGGTGACCCCTGGACGGTATGTGAACTCCTTGTCTCTAGCATGAAATTGTCCGACGGGTCTTGGCTCAGTAGTCGTGGATCTCCTCGTGTCTGTCCTTGGGATCTCAGTCTTGCCTCGGTTGCTGCGGGCAAGAGTCGTCTTGTCCCTCTTCCGCTTGCGGATATCTTCCAGACTATGGCGCTCATTCTCCAGGGTGATGGCCTTGTCCACCAGCGTCTTAAAATCCGGAAAGGTGTGTACAATCAGTTGGCATCTTAATGCTGGTGCCAGGCCGTCCAGGAATTTTTCCATCTTCTTGTTTTCTGTCATGTGCTCGTCGTAGGCATAACGAGACAGTTGGGTAAACTGGCCGTTGTATTCTGTGACGGTCATGCCTCTTTGCTTCAGGTCATCAAACTCTCTCTTCTTGATCTTTAGGATGCTCCTGGGAATGTGTGCCCCACGGAAGCCTTCCTTGAATTCTTCCCAAGTGATGTTGTGTTCCCTGGGGTGCATGTGTAGGAAGTTTTCCCACCATGCTGCGGCTGCTCCAGTAAGGTAGTGTGGTGCATAAAGCACCTTCTCATGATCTGAGCATTGAGCGATAATCAGTTTCTTTTCAATCTCGCGAAGCCAATCATCGGCTTCCAGTGGCCTGTCGGTGTGAGCAAAAGTTGAGGGGCGAGTCTTCTGTAACTCAGATAACTTGGAATGTGGTTGATAGGGTTCACGGTGGTTTCCCATATTGATGACATGGTTCATCATCTCCTGGTGCTGTTGCTGGCTTTGCTCGAAGAGACGGCATACTTGAGATAGTGCCGCTTCGCTGTCCTGTTGGCTGGACTGACCCTGAGTGAAATTGTTGCTGGTCTGTGTTCCGTAAACCTCTTCTGGCTGATTGGGCATAGAGCGAGTCCAAGGGCGAGACATTTTTCCAGTCTGGGGTATCTTTTGCAAAACCCATGAGAAAAACCGTGTAGCGCAGGAAAACCCTTGCAAAGGCAATAATCAAAAAGGCTTCAAGGTTTTCAAGAAACACAAATGATTTTCACGGAGAAGAAGTGCTTAACACAAATCTTACATGCGAAAGCAAACACAAGATACAGCACTCAGGTTGTGCGTACACAATCCTGACATGTTATTAAAAACTAGCGTACTACTCCGGAAGGCAGCAAACACACCATACAGATAAAAACAACACATCAAACAAGCAGGCATAACACGCGGCTACTCGGTGCTCTCAGTCGGAGATGGTGAAGATCTCCTTCCCCTTGCCGAGGGCAAGGCTCAGCGGTCCAGGAGAATCAACCTCCTCCTCTCTAGCTGGCTCCTGGCGTGCGACGCTGCGCTGCGGTGATGGTGCGGGGGCGACTGGCGGTAGAGCGCGTGCGGCAGGCGGTGCGGCTCTGACTGGAGTAGGAGCGATGACTCGGTCGAACTCCTCAGTGGTAGGCAGACGGCGAGCAGTGGCCAAAACGGCCGGTGCATACGAGGCTGAAGACGAGACGAATGTCAGAGGCGGCGCCGTGTGGAGAAGCTCCTTCCTGCTGGCAGGACCGCCCCGGACTAAGTCCATGCGGGTAGCCACAAGATCATCTACGAGGTTGTCGAAAGACTCCTCCAGGGCCTTGAGATACTCCACAACCATCTCGATGGCTTCATCTCGCTCTCCCCGATGGCAGGCGAACGCATAGTGGCTGGTGTAAGGCACATGGCATGGGAGGTAGCGGTAGCGACGAGTCTTCATCGTAGGAAGGATGTCCCGAAGGCGAGCTATCGCCTCCCGGGCAGCCATCTGCATGGCATGCCTCTCCGTAGGCATGGCCCTTCCCACAAAACGGAAGTGGCGTGCAGCTGAACGTCCTCCCTTGAACTGCACCACAGCCTGGTGCATAGACACGTCGTCACTGAGCTTGTGCTGATAGAGGGTGAACTCCGGGCGAGCTGCTGGCCCGATCGCGAGCTTGGTGATGGAGACGAGGAGCTTGACAAACCCCTCGGGCACGTTGGTGAACACTCAATTCTCACAGCTGTTGCCAGCCATCTACAAAAGTAGGCAAAAATTCTGAGTAGTCATGTCATAAATTTTATGATGACCAACAGAAAATAGCTACAATTGCAAAATGCTGAAGAAGCACAAAAGACGCTAATCACTGATTAGCGGTCGCACCTAGTGGCTTCCTACAGTCAGCCTGGCTCTGATACCAAGCTTGTCACGACCGGTTTTTCAATAAAATAATTATTGAGAAACCAATCCCTGTTACGGACCAGCGAGGAAGAATTCCTTCTCACTGATAGACAATACATTGGTCACAGAAGAAAAAAATACCAGGAGTACTAAATATAATACAAAGTTGAGCAGAGACTGCCCAACAATTTATTACATGCACGCCGATAAAACAATACGGCGGATAGGGTGGCAGACTACTAACTCACGATAATGACGATGGTGGAGATATCACCGCGAGGCGAGTGATATGTCTCCAGAAGACTATAGCTCTTCGAGCGTCGGAGTGAGACTCGAGAAGACTTATTGCGGGTGGCGGAAGCGTATACAATACAAGTGACCAAAAACCGGGATCGCGCAGGACTGACTGGGACTCCTCTAGGCATCGGACGCGCTATCAAACTCTTCATCCAAGAGATCGCCTTCGTCAACATCTGGCCAAATCAACAAGCCAGGTGAGTACTATGAAAGTACTCGCAAGACAGTTCGGACATAAGGTATAACAAATGCAAACATGAAACACATGAATAAGTTAACCAGTGCGATCAGACATAGAGATAATAAATACTGGGTGCCAAGCGAGGGTCTGAATGACGCCTCAAGCGGAAACTGCCGAATAGTAATACGGGTGCCAAACGAGTGTCTGAAAGACTCCTCGAGAGGAAAATGCGGAATAATAATACAGGTGCCAAACGAGTGTCTGAAAGACTCCTCGAGCGGAAAATGCGGAATAATAATGCAGGTGCCAAACGAGTGTCTGAAAGACTCCTCGAGCGGAAAATGCGGAATAATAATACAGGTGCCAAACGAGTGTCTGAAAGACTCCTCGAGCGGAAAATGCGGAATGATAATGCCACAGTCGGGCGCCGGGGCGACACCACATAAAGGGCTTATAACAGAAAGTAAAGGCAGTGCATGCCGCAGTCGGACGTCTGAGCGACATCACATAAAGGGCTTATATCGAAAGTGAGAAACGAGTACACGCCACAGTCGGACGTCTGCGCGACGTCACCTAAAGGGCTTATATCACATTTCATTATTACAACAGCTCGGAGACATAAATTATCACAAGCATGAGACACAAAATAAAGCTTGTCCATCCACTGAAATAACAATGAAACCTGAGATTTTACCCCTTGAGCTTGTTCACCGGGGACAAGTTTTTCACATGGATAGATATGGATATAATGTATACACTACTGATCATGGATACGATGATTTGGAAAGAATTGACTCTGCAGAGTTTGTACTTAACCACAGCCAACGGATTTCAGTAGTCACGGGGACTAGTTCCGTCTACGGTGTTCTGGAAGGAACACGTCTAACCAGTACACACCCAATTCAACCATCCGAAGCCAGGGATCACCCTCGGCAACATTCAAGAAAAACCTTGAGTCGGGGAGGCTACAACCTCGCGTAGCATGGGATCAAATTTCTATACGCGCGCTATAAGGGGGTGCCCCCCCTCTCGGTCCCAACCGGAAACACCCATGCCCCCTGACCGAATGACTGGCTTTAATCCTGGGCCAAGGTACCATCATCCCGGCCTCTCTGTTTGGTTTGTACGCGGAAATAGGTTACCAACTTACTAAACCGTATCCTGGCAATGAGACATGTGGTAGCACGGAAAGGGGAAGGGACGATAACACGGCTCCAACCATGTTAACGTCGGAAAATTCGGATGACACAAGGCTGGCATGCTACAACAGTACCACCTTGCTGCCCTTCATGTCACCACATGATTAGGCCACCTCTCATCAGAGGTCATCGCAACTTTGGAACATGCGGGAAAAGATCGATAACGTGGCTCCAACCACGTTAACGTCGAAGAAAGTCGGATGACGCAAGGCTGGCATGCTACAACAGTACCACCTTGCTGCCCTTCATGTCACTACATGATTAGGCCACCTCTCATCAGAGGTCATCGCAACTTCGGAACAACCGGGTCGTTGCCTTACGAGCAACGAGATATTTACCGACACTCATATGCCACACACAAACTTTCACATGAACATGCAAAACTTCTGCCATATCAAATGTCCAAACATGCTTGCCTGGTTCGGAGAAGTCGGAATCTAGCTCGGCGAAGTTCGCGGCTCCGTCACCTCTCCCGGAACCTACGGCAATCACGAAACGGGTACTAACGTGAAAACCAACACATGCACAGAAACTTTGCCAAATATTTCCCAAATAAATCCCATAAAAAACTAGACAAAATTTTAAGAATGTCAGAAAAAGAATCACTCAAAAATACCTTTTTATTAAAAAGTTATAAAGGTTTCTGTCCAGGGACCTTTCTGTAATGAAACAGAAAAGTTCCAGGGTTTTAACTGAGAAAACAGAAAACGGTTCGTTTGGAAATGCGCAAGCGCAAGAGAGAAGACGTATTTTGCCCGAAGGCATCAACAGAAAACGGTTCGGGGAAATAGAACAGAGGCTGACACACGGGGCCCGCATGTCAGGTTTGAAAAGGCTCGCCGGCGCCCGAAGACGGCGGTGGACGCCGGCGTCGAACCACGGCGAGTTAGGAGAAACGGAGGGTACCAAGAGCTTCGGTGTCTTCTTCCGCGTCGGTGGGTGGTGGACTCGTCCAACGGGGAGCACCACGTCGACGGCGACACTATCTCCGGCGGACGGCGGCTCGGGTGAGGATGGGGAACTCCGGTGGAGGGCTGCAAGCTTCAAATTGAAGTGCGGGTCAGAACGAGAGATGCATGGTGAAGTTACTGGCAAGAGAATGGAGGCTGCGGAGCACACACGGGGGCGAATCGGGCTGGATCCCGTGGCGGGTCGCGGCGGCCGGAGTCGAGGAAGGAGACCTCCTCGGGGCTCTTCCAGTGGCTAGGCGTGCTCTAGAGGAAGTGCAGGGCTGGTGGGTGCTCGAGTTGAAGCTCGGGACCTCTATTTATAGGCAGATCGACGGGGTGGCCGTGAATGGAGAATCTCCGGCGAGCGATTACGGCGGAGCAGTGGGTTGGCAGAGGGTTTGAGCGGTCGGGCAGCATCGGTGGATGTTACGGGACTCGTTTTGCAGCTAAACGGAGCTGGCCCTGGCGTAATGGCGTCTGCCCACGGTGAGGTGACCGCACGGGCTCAACGGCGGCAGAGAGCGCGCTCCGCGCCCTGCGGTTCACGACGAGAGCGGCAGCGCATTCGGGGGAGTGGACGGCCACGCGGCGGGCTCCGGTGGTTTGGGCGGCGCTGGGTGGAGTTGTCGGCGCCGTGTCTCCCGCTGGCGTCCGCAAAGCCGCCGCCGGCGTCGGTCACAGGGCGGCGCACCTCCTGCTGCCCGTCGCCGACGCCCGCAAGGTGCCAGGCGCTCGTGCGGTGTAGGAACAAGTGGGCGAGGACGAGGAGCAAGGAGACGCGGCGGTACTGGCGAGATCGATGCCCTTTTCTGAAGAAAACGACAGCAAGCACTGAACTGAAACTCTGAAGTTACTGAAACTTGACAGTGACCATGCATTGCAGGTGTTCGACAGTAGGTTTTGGTAAAGAGCTAAATTTTGCTGGAGCTGTAACTTGGTGAGATGACCACTCAAAGCACCCAGGGGCTGCATGAATTTATTTGGAATTTTTGGAGAAGGTTTTGAATGAATTTCACCAAATTTGCCAAATCTGGTCCAAACTTGCAGCTGATGTAGTTTGAAAATTTTGAACTGGAGACCTGTGGATCTTCATGGTTCTAGGTTGAGGGTTCAAAGGACTAGGAGGGGAAAGAAGTTTGGTGGTAAAAGTCCAAACAGAAAATGGAGTTCCTTTGTAAATCTCCAAGAGGTAGAATAGAAGGCAGAAAATATTTGAATGGAAAATAAATACATGGGGAGGTTCAACTTGCTGGATTTGATGTAAATCATGATCCAGAGGTGAGGGAGTGTTTAGGAGAGAGGATTTGCACTTATGCCATGGCAAGAAGGAATAGTTGAAAGTGGCAAAGTACCTTCCAAAAGCCATAGTGCAAATTCAGAAAAAGGTTTTCAAAAGTTCTTTTCCCAAATGAAAAAAAAAACATTTTGTCTAGAGTCCAAATGAAGAGCAAGAACTCCCAAGGTCAAAGGCAGATCTTGGGTGAATCCAAATAAAATTTTTGCCATAAAGAAAATATATGAGAGGGAGAGTTCTCTTGAAGAAAATTTTTTAAATCACTCCCCTCAAGTCAAATAAAATCTTTTCAAAAAAATCCAAATAAAAACTTGGGTGCCACACTATTGAGCCATAATATAGACATCGGGAACATCCAAATGGGCGCTTTGTTTGGTTTCCACTAGCCCTAAGTGTTAATGAGTCCTTCTAGTCTCCTTCGGCTGGAACCAATAACATTTGAAGACTACGATGTTTGGTCGGTTTGCACCATAGAATTTAAGTTCATAAATTGCTTCAACTCTTCCATAATACTCGGTATCTCCTTCGCCGATAGCACAGACACAACAATTTGTAGACTTTCGGTCGGCCATAGATAGCTCTTTGCCATAGGTACGAAAGTGATACTCGTTGGTGTCGTATTTGTCAAATGAACGGACCTTAAAATCAAAACCATTAGCGACTTGTCTCAAATACCAGGCGTGTTTCAAATTATACCCCTTGAAGGACGCTCTAGCTCTGGCTCGAGAGTGTTTAATTGATCCAGTGTCTCTTGGCCTGTCAACGTAGGTGGTGCAGAGCTCTTCTTGTCTTTCCTGAACTTATGGCGAGGATCTAGGAACTATCTATGCATGTCAAAGCAAGAAAACTTGCGACCGGCCTGAAGCCAACGAAACTCAAGAGCTCCCTTGCATGTGGGGCACGGGAACCTTCCATGCACACACCAGCCAATGAATAGCGCATACGCCGGCAAGTCATGCGTCGAGTACATGTACCAGACACGCATTATGAAGTTCCATTTGATAAAGGCGTCATATGTCTTGAACCCATTATCCCAGGATTCTTGCAATTCGTCCTTCAGCGGCTGCATGTACACATTCATATTCTTCCCCGGATAGTTGGGCCCTGGAATTATCAACGTCAGGAAAATGTTCTTTGCATAATCTATCCGGGAGGGAGATTGAGTGGAAAGACAAATACGGGCCAACAACTGTATTGGGCTGCCGTCAGACCAAACACACTTAACCCATCCGTGCTGATGCCAACTCGACGATGCCTCGGATCTACCGCTTTGTCATCATGTAATGCATCGAAGCGCTTCCATGCTTCACCGTCCGATGTGTGCACCATCATCAGCTTCCCATTTGCATCTAGTTGGGTTCTTTTGCCCATTTTGTGCCATGTCATCTGTATGGCCGTCTCTTCGCCCATCAAAAGACGTTGAAGTCTTGGTACGATTGGCATATACCGAAAAACATTAACGGAGATTTTGGTCTGCGTCTTCTCACCCATACCGTTGTCTACCACAACATACCTGGATGACCTGCAAATGGGACAATAGTTCAAGTCCGCACACAGAAGCCTAAATAAGGCACATCCTTTCTCACATGCATGTATCTTCTCAAAGGGCATCTTAAGAGCACGGAGGATTTTGTCTGACTGGTACAGGTTTGCAGGTAGTACATGGCCTTTGCGTAGAAAACGTCCAAATACTGTCATCATTGCATCGTAGCATTCTCTGCCCAAGTTGAATTGAGCCTTCAGAGCCGTTCTTTGTGAGATGGCATCCAGCTAACAAAGCTCAGTGTGCTCGTGGAGAGGACGTTTTGAAGACTCCAACATTTCATTGAAGGCGTGTGCAGATTCCTCCATCTCATCATTCGAATCCCGAGCATCATCAAAGTCTTGCACCATGTCTTGCATCCCGGTACCATGCTCGTCGGTGCGACAACGAAGCACCTCAGCTCTGGCACGTTGGGCAGACTCGCCATGAAATGTCCACACCGTATAATCTGGCATAAAACCGCTCTTCTGCAGGTGTTTGCCCATTTCATCCTCTGTCCTCTTGTGCCAATTGTTGCACCCAACACAGGGGCACCACGTTGTCCTCTGGCCATTTGCAAATGCGGCTCTCAGAAACCCCTTGGTTTTTGTTAACCTTTCAATGGTCATGTCTTTCTGACTAGTGTGACCGGTGTACATCCACGCACGATCACGCATCTTGCCTAGCTACTAGACACATAAGAAATATATATATAGGGCTGGACTATTCTGTTACCCGTAACAGAATAATATTCTGTTACCCCCCGGCCCTATATAGGCGCGACACGCCTACACAGTAGAATCCCCCCCCCCCCCCCCCCCCCCCCCCGAGCCAGCCCGAACCCAACCCGCCTTCTTCCGCCTGAGGCAGCCGTCGCGGGCGAGCGAGCGACGGCGGCAGCCGGAGCGAGGGAGCCCGCGGCGCTGTGACTGGCCGGCGACGGATCCACCGCCGCCATCCCCTTCCTCGCCGGGATCCTTCGCCGGGGCTGTGATCCGCGCCAGTCGACATCCCTTTCCTCATCGGGATCCTTCGCCGGGTTCGTGATCCGCGTCAGCCGCCGTCCCCTTCCTCGCCGGGGCTCCTTCGCCGGGCCCGTGAACCGTGCCAGCCGCCTCCCTCCCTCACCGGGGCTCCTTCGCCGGGCCCGTGATTCGCGCCAGCAGCCGCCTCCCTCCCTTGCCGGGTCTCCTTTGCCGGGCCCGTGATCCCCGCCAGCAGCTGCCTCCCCGGACCTCATCACCGGACATCCACCACAAGCAGGAGCGCCGTCGTCTCCCCAAGATCCTTGCCTGCATTAATGGCGCCGCCTCCCAAGAACATGCCAGTACGCCACCCACGAGAGGAAGAAGAAGAAGTCAGATCCAAGAACATGCCACTGGAGGTGATGTCTGCTTCCCACGCTAATTTTCCTCAAAAATTGAATCAGTTCAAAAATTCTTTTCATGTCTGGGTTTGCCTAAAGAAAAATACCACTGTTGCGTTCAGTTCATCAGTTCATCAGTCCTGCAATGAAAGAAGATTCAGTTTAAAAATTGCACACACTATGCTCTGCCTACATGTTACACTATCAGATTTCATCAGTACTACATGTGTGCTGCATCAATGACACATGTTCCTATGATGCAGAAGCAGATAGTACATAGCAAAATGCTTGCATCAGTTCATTACATCCCTGCCACTTGATGCACTATTTGGATGACGAGGTTACTATCAGTACCTCTAATATGCTAGCTTCAGTTCAAGCAAAAAAACATAAACTTATGCACCAGTCCAAGTAGCTACTAGGCTTTATAGAAGGTTCAGCTACCACTGCAAGTTGCATAATGTTATTTGTACTAGTGCATGCCATGTAGTTGCGCCAGTTCGAACTAGTAAAAGAATGTTGTTGAAAAAATATACACTTGTTACACGGTAAGTTCAATGATACATAAACTAGGAGTACTTCTAGTGTAGTTGCATAAGTTATAGATGAAAAAAAGAGAAGACATGCATCAGTTATATATATGCATATCCATACATATCTGAAGTTCAATGTTCAGTTTGCAAGAAGTGCACCAAAATGTTTATGCATCAGTTATAGGGAAAAAGATAAAAAAAAACTTTCCATAACAGATGAAGTTCAATGTTCAGTTTACAAGCAGTGCTAAAAGTCAGTACATCAGTACATCAGTGCTGAACATGTACGTTCATCAGTTCGACTAAAAACTAAACCAGATACATAATAGAGAACTAAGTTTAATAACAGCCAGCGATGCAAGTTCAACTTGTACATTGCCTTAAGTGCATGACATGTTACCCATAGCATGTACACGAGAAAAATGCAGAAAAGATTAATCCCAAAACTGTTGAATGTCATTGTAGAAACATGCAAGGTGGCACACGCAGTGAGGATTTGATGAGCCAAGCAGATATGGGGCGCCGCCTCGTTGGGTAACACCAGAAATAGCACCTGGATACTTCAACAATATAGGCAGATTTCAAGCTACACCAGAATCATCAGAAGCGCGGATAGGTTCTTCTATGCAGCAAACACCAATATCTGGGAATACAAGCTTTGCCACTGCTTGGGTTGCAACAAGGTCAACAATTTCCCCAAGAACAAATGTTTTCCTTCCCTAGCGCATGCAGAAAGGCAAGGACACATAGGCTTCCACCAGTCGCTCCGTCAACATCAATCATCCGTGCTGCAAAAGCGGTTGCGACCTAAATTTTGGCCACTCTAGAAGGGTGCAAAGAACAAGATATGAGGCATATAGACAGGAATAACCTCACAACGAATCTGAGGGGAGACGACTGTACAATGAGAGATGGACAGCTTCGTCAACATTGCTCCCTCCAAGAGATGCATTGCTGCATGTGCCAAGGGTGACACCACCTGCGCCCATACACCATGGTGAATAGCAAACACCGGGGCAGCATAGAGCTATACACATGTAAGTATCCATTCAGAAAAAAACATACAAGAACAGTCCATACTATGGTCCTGTGACCACCCCATATAACATTTTCATAACTGCGTTTTTGTTTGCTCATTGTTGCGTGCAGCCACCTAACATTGAAGCTTACGTTCTGCCAAGGCTAGAGATGCGCTTTGAAACTTTCAAAGAAGCAAAGGACTTCTACAACGTCTATCCAAAGCACGCGGGTTTTGCTGTCAGGGAAGGCTCCAAGGTTAGGACCAGAGTCTACCTTTATTGCACGTGCTATGGAGTCTATGAATCGAAGGTGTCAGAAGCAAATACACAGCGGAACAAGACGACAGCCAGGACTAACTGCGGGGCTAAAATGAGGCTGAAGAGGGAAAAGGATGGAACAATTGTCGTAAAAGAGATAGTCTGGGAACACAACCACAGGCTATAGCTCACACCCCAAATGCTTGTCTTCTTGCACTCCCACAAAAACTTTTACGAAACAATCTTGGACTACGTCAAGTACCTACAGTTCAAAGGCATTGAACACACGCAAATCATGAGCATACTGGCCGGCGATGTCCCCGGTAGCTACTTCCTCGAAATGAATGCCAAAGACCTGATTAACCTGTAAGTACAAACTTGTTCTCCTCACATAAACCCCCTCCATCTTTTTTCCTCTGTCAGTACAAACATATTATGCAACGCATGACCTGACGCCAGTTCAACATGCAATTTTGAATGACTGTTCACTTTTAATATGCAGCAAAGCAAAGAATTCAAGGATGGATGATGTGGACGATGTCCTAAAGACTGTCAACTTCTTTAGGGAGATGAAAGCTATAAACAGAGAATTCTTCTGTGACGTGCAACTTGATGAGTCCGACAGAGTTAAGAACATATTCTGGGCGAACGCAAGTTGCCGAGGGGCGTATCAGGACTTCGGTGACTGCGTAACGTTTGACACCACATATAAGACCAACAAGTACCATATGCCACTTGGGGTGTTTGTGGGTACTAACAACCACTTACAGACTACATTCTTTTGTTTCACCCTGATAAGAGATGAGGATGCAGATTCATTCAGATGGCTGCTCAAGTCATTTTAAGGTGCATGAGAGGGAAGGCTCCTACATGCATCCTCACAGGTACAACCGCCAAAACCACCCCCAACCACCAACCCCCACCCAAAAAAAAGGAAAATGACATAGCAAAAATGTTGTGTCAGTTCTATTGGTATATATGCACCACCATCTGCTGACCACTCCACGTCTCTTTTCTCATTACCAGACTAGTGCCCGGCAATGGCTTTGGCGATCCCAGATGCTTTCAAGAACATAGTACACAAGCTGTGCCGCTGGCACATTATGAAGAAGTATAGGGAACACCTTGCATGCCTGTACAACCTGCACGATGACTTTAAGGATGAATTCACATCAATTCTCAATTGGACCCTCATGCCAACTGAGTTTGAGGCTGCCTGGAAAAGACTCATGGATAAGTACAACCTCCATGATGATGCCAAGATGGTGGGCATGTGGAAAGAGCATGAGAGATGGATATCAGCCTACTTCAAAGAACTTTTCTACACCAAAATAACATCCACACAACAAAGTGAGAGCATGAACTATGTGCTCAAGAAGAACTTCGTAAGTGAGAGACAAAACCTCCACCGATTTGTCAGCCAGGTAAACTCCTGCATCAAAACCAGGAGGCAGACATGGAACCAGGAGACAATGGGTAACCGGGTATAGCTCTATCACCTGTCGTAAGACAAAAATAACATGCTTACTAAAGTAAAAATTTATTAGTTAGACAAGTTTTTGCTGCAAGAAAAATAATAATTTGGTCATCATTCTTGCATGGGAAGAAGGAACAAAACACGCTGACCTTCTATGGGTTTGACACCCAGATGGCAAAGCTTTACTCACGAGCTGTGTACAGGGAGATTAGAAAAGGGCTAAAACTGAGCACACTCTTCACGGCGACAGAGACGGAAGAGCCCACAAAGTACCTCGTGCGCTACAACAACCCGCAAAAACTATCTGTGTGGGCTCAGCACGCGTTCCAGGTGGTTGCATACCCCGTGGTAGAAATATATGAGTGCGAGTGCAAGCTATGGGACCACACAGGTGAGGACTCAAAAAAGATGTTATATATTGTACTACTTCTTTTGCAAAGTTTTTGGTCGAATGAAATAACAAAGAACATGCACCTCTTCAAAAATAAATACAGGTATTTTCTGCGTGCATGTCATGTGCATGATGCAGACAATTAAGGCTGCCAGCGTTCCAGAGAAATACTTCCTCAGGAGATACACCAAACGCCCGAATATCCAGCCAACATTCAACAGAAATGACTTGAGGACAGTAGTGTCAAACAAGGCATCCCAATACTGCATTGAAAGCTCACGGCTGACGCTGAAAATGAGGGTGCACAGAAAAAGCTTGAGAACCCAAGAGCAAATGGCGAGGTCACGGGTCTTCATGGACAAACTTGAACAAGAACTCGACGCCATGCATTCTGTTGAAAATGGAGGTGTCGCGGAAAATGAAGCCATTGAGCAGGATATTGCTACAATGTTATCCAATATGAACCATCTGTGAGCTATTGACCCATTCGACAACGAGGAAGATGAGCAACAACAACCAGAGCTTGCCCATGTGCACACTCAAGAGCAGCAACATGCTCACATGCAAGATCATGAGCTTGATGGTCTTTTAGGCGAACGACATGACAACGGGACATCCTACCAGCAGCAGCAGGAAAGGGTGATTAAACCACCCATATTCTGAAAGACAAAGGGGAGGAAGAGTAAGACGCAAGCAGCAAAAGTAGCAGCCAAAAAGCCGCCACGCCCCATCAGGCGCGTGGAATTTGGCCCGGGCGGCAAACCTCTCGGGATAAGGGCATGCGGATTCTGCAACGTCGTGAGAAACCATAATTACCGCACATGCCCACTCCGCACAGATGCCACTGTCAACAAGCAAAATTTGTAGAAGTAGATTGGAGCCGCCCAGGTTTCTACAAATGGAGACGACACACGTAACAGCTACACTTGCCGCAAGTGTGGGTGAACTGACGGACATAACGCCCGCACGTGCAAAGTGGGCAAGGAGGTCAGTGGCGCTGAACAAAAATAGGGCAAAGTCCAGAGTTCCAGAAAATCAAAAGAAGGGGATGAATAAGAAGAGTTTGACGAGAATGACGACCAATCAGACGAAGACAATGAAGATGACACTGTTGGGGACGAGGAAACTGAAACTGACGACGAAGCTGCCAAGGCTCAAGCTGGAAAGGGCGCCGGCAAGGGACAATGTTCGGGGCCAGTTAGGAGGAGCTCAAGACTGAAGAATCCATAGTGGTTATGCTGCTGCGTCAACTGAGAAATAAGGTTGTACTCTCAGTTGCCTCTGTACACAATGAGGAAACATATCAGAAACATTGTCGTTACCAAAACTTACTTAGCTTTATCATCGATTTCTCGATCAGTACTATAGTTAAGATATATTTTGTGATTTGTGCCCGCTGGACAAGTGACATTATTATGTAAACCATTTGATAATCCTTTTGAATGACGTCACAAATACATTTCAAAAAACTTATCTGGATTTATGTAACGCCAACACTACTGTCGACCAGTAACTCAGCAAAAATATGTTAAGGAAAATTTAAACACTTATAGTACATCAGTACTGATAATTCTCAATCGTCAGTACAAGGCAGAGTAACCAAACACACCCGTGAACACCTCAAAAAACATCGTTTGAAAAAACAAGCTATGTCTGCTTCTACCAGTCCTAGTTCAGAAAGACCATCAGTACATAAAAATAATTACCTCGAGAAAAATGCAAATATAATACACCTGTACTGATGAAAAACTAATTTAAATTTAAAAAATACTTTCAGAGATTATCTTGATATAAACAATCCTTTCAAAAAACAAAAATTGTTTTAAAAAACATTAGCATGACACACATAGTCTGACAGGTATTTGGTAAGTTCAATTACACTTCAATCACCAGTCCAAGTACCCACACTAGAGGACTACAAATCTCCATCATCACCAACCCTGACACGTGCAAGTGGGATAAGCAGCTCTTAAGTACAGCTTGACAAGACGGATCAGTGCGACAGTAAAATGCCATCATCACCGACCCTGACACGAGCAAGTGGGATAAGCAGCTAGTAAGTACAGCTTGACAAGACTACTCAGTGCGACCAGATTAATACCTTGGCAAACAAATTGGCTTGGACGGTTGGTTCTTCCAGGCCACCGCCCGCACCATCCACTGGGCAGTTGCCACAAGGGACTGCAAACGGCGACCCCATGCCACTACACCCACGCCCCCGACGAACCGCCTCCCACACATCCCCGTCGACGCACTATAAAAAACCCCATTCTCTTCCATCTCTCCCTCATTCCCAGAAACCACCATTGCTGCTTCCATCTCCACTGCACACAAACCACAAACTTCTCTCTCCAAGCCCACAGTCGCCAGAGGAGGGCGATGGCGGAGGAACCGTCCGCCAAGCATCATCATGGCGAGACGTCGGACAAGAGTAGCAACCTCGTTGATGTTCATGTCCCCGGCGACAAACGCGAGTATACCAAAACCCTCACAGGGGTTGAGCTCCATGGCAAGGAGACGCTGGAGATCGTCTGCACCAGTGAACTAGACAAGGCCGACGAGATGATCTCCAGGCTTTGGAGGAAGGTTGGCGGCTCGCATCATAGGATCGTCGGCGTTGGTGTGCACTACACCAGCGGAGATGAACCTCCCTAGATGGCAGCAGTCCTCCAGTTGTGCGTCTGGGAACTCTGCTTGGTGTACCACATCGCAGCAGCCACAAAATGGTGACCCATCCTACTAATTTGCCCTGTTTGGTTCATCTGTTTAATTAGTACAGTATCCTAAAATTTTCATCAAACTTGTTTCCCAACTAGATGTACTAGTGTGGTTTGTGAAAGTGGATGCACTACTGCATTTTCTCAAGTAGATACACTATAAATGTATTTTTGAACCTGATGCACTGGATTACTATTTGGAAAATCTTGCAGAAGATTAATTTCTGAAGTTGATGTACTAGTGTAGTTTCTGATCTTGATCCGATAGTCTAGTTTATGTACTCGATGTATTAAAAAGATGTTTCTGAACTTGATGTAGTGAAGTATTTTCTGAACTTGGTCTAATGTTATTTTCATAAGCAAAAAAACTAAGGACTTGGTGAAGCACTGGTTAATTTCAGAACTTTGTTTACTAGTTTTTGAAGTACATTCATCCATTAATTATGCTACATAAGCATCTACTTCATGGATTCATCGCATGTAAAACAAAACAAAAATGAATAATTCAAACATCAAAGTAATGCTAATTTTCAAAATGTCTCTCCCCTTGCAGGCCCAAGCGCCTGAACGAGATGCTACAGCATGAGAGGTTGTTCACATTTGCCGGTTTCAGCATTGAAAGCAACAAAGAGAAGCCGAAGACGTCTGGTTTGGAGATCAACCCCAACAAGTTCATCGACATTTAGCGCCTCTGGAGAGTTCCATAAACCGGAAAAGAGTATGACTCCTTGAATTATGTTGCAGCCAGCGTCATCCACCAATTCTACAAAGGCATGAAGAAGAACATCGACACGCAGGAAGACCACAAACTGTGGGGGATCTGCCCGCTGCCAGACAACCTCATCGAGTACGCGGGAGTAGATGCGTACGCCGCGTACAAGTCATGGAACATGATCGACCACATCACAAATGGTTGGGAAATTGCAAAAGCGCGGGAGGCTGACAATTACTACGACCGCCCCTTTTGGGGATGAAGATACATCAAAGCGCTGCCTTCGTTTTGCTTCCGCTTGTGCTTGCCTTTTATCTTGTTGTTTCAAATTCGTAGTTTGCTCTTGTTGGGTTGAACCAGTATGATTATGCCGTGCTTTTCATGGTTGAACAAGTTTACTTATGTCATCAAGTACATTGTTTTGCTTATCTCATTATATAAGTTTGGTAGCTTCGTATTTTGTTAATGCATCATTTCAAATTCAAAGTAGCTTCTGAATGGAACTTTATGGCTGCTCTAAAGTACTAGTTATGAAGAAACTAATCACACAACGTTGTTCCAAGTGTAGTTTTGATTCAGTATTGTGTAGAAAACATAACATTGAAAACAATCAGTACAATTTGAGTTGCTTAACAACACTTCAAAAGTTGAAGCAGAAATTCTTAATACTTCATGTACTGTTCTCATTCATATGTAGCTGCTAGAAAATTAACAAGTACTACAACAGAAAAAGTTGAGAAGCATCAGCACACACTTATGTTGGTCACTTGCAGACTAAGAATGACAGTACTAGTACACTTGATCGGAGAGTACATACTTACTACAATAAAAAGTACAAAGAAGCATCAGTTCATAATCCCACCCAAAAAAATGTCATACTAAGAACATAAGTGCTACTCTGAATGGACTATCAGTACAACTTAGTCTAGACGCAAGTACCATGGTGCTGAAAAATGATACCAGAAGACCCTTGAGAATAATCACAAAAACAAAAACAAAAAATAAGGCAAAAAACTCAAATGAAAAAGATTACACTTACACAAAACTCACAAGAACTAGAACAAAAAGTATCAGTCCAAGTTACTGGTGGAGTCAAGTACTAGATTCAAACAAAAAAAAGAAAAAATTGACCGCCCAAGGACAGGCGCAGGCCCTGACGCTGCTAGATACTTGAACTCGAGCCCGTGGGCGAATCCCTAGTAATCCGCACAACGCATGGCCAGCCGACTAGGGCCCACAGGTCATGAGGGAGAGTGAGCGCCATGTATAAGCGCTCAGGTAAGTATTCAGAGGAGTTCGACCAGTGAGCCTCGGCCGCGCTTATAAACAGGTCTAGACCCCCCTCGACTAGCGAGGTGGGACTAAACCCAGAGCGCACGCGCACGCCGCACTGCACAGCCACGCGGGCCATTTGGGCCGGAAAACGGCCCACTAGCCTCCATCGTATACAAACACCCCACGAATAAGCCTAGTTAAACAAACCAGAGCGCAGGGCAAAAGAAATATAAACTACAAGAAAAATGTTCGAAACTGAAAATATATAAGTTCAAATACTAGTTCGCAGGCAATAACTTTAAATACGAAAAATATAAATATAAATAATTTTAGCTCTGCACCACGGATGATAAAAAAAGGAAAAAATATGATACAAAAACAATGAACCTCTAAAAAGCAGAGAACTTAATAGCCTATCTGTTAAATGTACATAATTTAAAAAACTGAATTAAATATTACTTTCAAGTTCAATTACTAAAATGCAACAAGTTCAAATAGATAATGTTTGTAAATTATGCTAAATTTCTTATTTATATAAAATCTAACAAGTTCAACTACTAAAATGCAACAAGTTCAAATACATAATGTTTGTCAATTATGCTAAATTTCTTATTTATATAAAATCTGACAAGTTCAACTACCAAAATGCAAGAAGTTCAAATACATAATGTTTGTCAATTATGCTAAATTTCTTATTTATAAAAAATCTGATTACTTCAACTACTAAAATGCAAGAAGTTCAAATATATAATGTTTGTCAATTCTGCTAAATTTCTTATTATAAAATCTGACAAGTTCAACTATTAAAATGCAACAAGTTCAAATAGAGTTTCTTTGTCAATTATGCTAAATTTCTTATTTATATAAAATGTGACTACTTCAACTACTAGAATGCAAGAAGTTCAAATAGATTCTCATTGTCAATTCTGCTAAATTTCTTATTTATATAAAATCTGTCCGCACCTCAACGAACGATTTGGTCGTAAATAATCTCAATCCCCCCCCCCAAAAACTCAGTTCAAACATACATATGACATTAGTACTAAAAAAGCAGGAACATTCAGGCCACTCACACCACCGTGACACCAAATTTCAAAACCGTACGCTGTATGAAATTACAATTCAGTTCACACAGCACTAAACCATAAGTGCACTAAAATGAGAATACAAAAACTATAAATGCCAAACTTAGGTTGGTACAGGTGAAAATAAAATAAGTACCAGTTTTGAGCAACAACTTCCAGGGCACTGAAAAATGTTTTGAGATCAACTAGTGTATAAGACTTCAGTGGAAAAACAATACTTAACATCCACATGGAAAAACATCACAAAGCATACGTCAATTAAACAGTGCAAAATGCCATCATCACCACCCGTGATACGTGCAAGTGGGATAAGCAGCTCATAAGTACAGCTTGACAAGACTACTCAGTGCGACAATAAAAACCCTTGGCTTGGACGGTTAGTTCTTCCAGGCCACCACCCGCGCCACCCACTGGGCGGTTGCCACAAGGGATTGCAGACAGGGACCCCCACGACCACTACACCCACGCCCCCGATGAACCGCCTTCCACACATCCCCGTCGACGCACTGCAAAATACCCCATTGTCTTCCATCTCTGCCTTATTCATAGAACCACCATTGCCGCTTCCATCTCCACTGCACACAAACCACAAACTTCTCTCTCACAAGCCCACAGTCGCCGGAGGAAGGCGATGGCGGAGGAACCGTCCGCCAAGCGTCATCATGGCGAGACGTCGGACAAGAGCAGCAACCTCGTCGACGTTCACGTCCCCGGCGAGAAGCGCGAGTACACGAGAACCCTCACAGGGGTTGAGCTCCACGGCAAGGAGACGCTGGAGATTGTCTGCACCAGCGAACCATACTAGGCCGACGAGATGATGAGCAGGCTCAGGATGAAGGGCGGCGGCTTGTATCCGAGCTTCATCGGAGTTGATGTGGAGTACACCAGCGAAGATGAACCTCCATAGATGGCAGCAATGCTACAGTTATGCGTCCAGGAAATCTGCTTGGTGTACCACATCGCAGCGGCCACAAAATGGCAACCCATACTACTGTTCATTCATCTGTTGTACTAGTACTACTCCCTAAAAATTTCATTAAACTTGTTTCCAACTAGATGAACTACTATAGTTTGTGAAGTGGATGCACGAGTATATGTTTCTCAAGTTACATGCATTTCTGAAACTGTGAAGTGGATTGTTTCACCAGATTAGCATCTGAAACTGATGCACTGGATTAGCATCTGAAAAATGTTTCACCAAATTAATTTCTGAACTTGATGTACTAGCATAGATTCTGATCTTGATGCACTAGTATAGTTTATAGAATTGATGTATTAAAAGATGTTTTGTCAAGTGGTATAGGTACATATCTTTATGCACATGTTTCTCAAATTAATTTCTAAATTTGATATAGAATTGATGCACAAAGATGTATCAAGCACTGGTATAGGTCTTTTATTCAACAAAAAAGAAAACTAAACTTGAATCAAGCAGCACATATATCATTAACTCTGGTAAAATGATTCTTGAATTTGGTGAAGCATTTGGTGAAGCACTGAAGATAGCAAAAAAGAAAAATAACATGGTGTAGTTGAATTTAATTTCAGGACTTTGTGTACTAGATTCTGAACTACATTCATCCATGACTTATACTATATAAGCATCTACCTCATGGATTATCACTTGTAAACCAAAAAGCAGAAGAACTAAATCTTCAAAAAAGAACACTAATCTTCAATATGTGTCTCCCCCCTTGCAGGCCCAAGCGCCTCAAAGAGTTCCTGCAGGAGGAGAAATTGTACACATTTGTCGGTTTCAGCATTGGAGGTGACAAGCGGATGCTGAACAAGTCTGGTTTGGAGATCAACCCCAACTACTTCATCGACATGCAGCGCAAGTCGAAAGTTCCAACCACCAACAAATACTACGACTCCTTGGCCGATATTGCAGGCAGCGTCATCCACCCATTCTACAACAGCATGAAGAAGAAGATGGAGAAGAAGGAAGACCCCAAACTGTGGGGGAACAACCCGCTGCCAGTCAAGCTCATCGAGTATGCGGGAATAGATGCGTACGCCACGTACAAATCATGGAAGATAATCGACAACATCGTGACAGGTTGGGATATTTCAAAAGAGCAGGAGGCTGACCCTTACTACCACTGCAACTTCGCGGGATGAAGATGCATGAAAGTATGCCTTCGTGTTGCTCGCGCTTCTGCTTCTCCTTAATCTTGTTGTTTCAGATTTCTAGTTTGCTTTCGTTATGTTGAACCAGCTACCTTATGTTATGTGTGTCAGGGTTTGAACAAGTTTGCCTATGCCTATCAAGTACATCGTTTGCTTATGTCGTTCAACAAGTTTGCTAGCTTCCTATTTTGTTGATCCATCATTTGAAGTTGAAGTAGGTTGAAGTTGAAACTTGATGCCTGCCACACAACAGTAGTCATGGAGCAACAAAATCACACATGGATATTTTCACAAAAAAATAGTGGCAGACTAACTAAGGACAATAGAAGATAGTAGCCTTGGATGCTCAGTACAGCTTAGACATGTACGGTAGTACTATCACACTAAAAATCAGTTTTTAGTTTCAGAAGAACACTAAAAAGACTAAGTTTCAGCCGAGGACAACATACAGTACTAACAGCATCGTGCTAATAGTAGTTAGAAATTTACAAAGTATTGCAACAGGAAAAACAAAGAACCATCAGTACGTATTTCCTAGTCACTAGCATGCTAGGACTGAAAGTTATGGTACACTTGAACACACGGTACATTCATTCTACAAAATATAAAAAGGAACTGGAAGCTTCAGTTCGCATTCCCTAAAACAGTGACGCGCCAAGAATAACAGTAATAGTACAACTGAAATCTCAGTACAACTTAGTCTATATGGCAAGTACTATGATCATACTAAACATTGCCTTGAGAATAACCACAGCCTAGAAAAAAGAAGGCCAAAACTAAATCAAAAAGATATCAGTTCGACCAAGGAGAAAAATCACAAGAAAGAAAACAGAAGCATCAGCCCACATTGACCAGTGAGGTACTAGTTTCAAACAACACAAAAAATAAAATGATCAAAGTACTAGCATAATTGAAATCTCAGTACAACTTAGTTTAGTTGGTAAATGCTATGATGATACCAATTAATGCCTTGAGAAAGAAGGCCAAGACTCAACCAAATAGATTACAGTTCAACCAAGGACAAAAATTAACAAAAAACAAACAACAGAAGCATCAGCCCACATTGACTAGTGAAGTAATTATGAACTTAATACGGCTATCTATTAAATGTAGCTAATTTAAACCAGTGCTTTAACTTTTACTATGAAGTTTAACTACTAAAATTCAAGAAGTTCAAACAAAAATTTGGCTCTCGTATTTTGATAATTTCTTATACTTAAATAAAATCTGGCTAGAGATCACGTAGCAACTTCGTCGTAAATAATTCCAATCCCAAAGAAACCTTCAGTTCTAATACATTATATGAAATCAATTCTACATAACAAGGAAGCGTCACTCCACTCACGCTAGATCCACAAGTGCTATCGGGACACCAAATTTTAAAAGCCTTATGCTGAATGAGATTACAATTCAGCTAACAGAACTATACCATAAGTAGAAGAAAAAATGGTACATAAACTATTAAGGTCCAACCCAGGTTGGGATAGAAGAAAATAAAATAAATCTCACTTTTTCAGCAACAACTCGTAATGAACTTGGAAAAAGGTGTTTTCAGTTCAACTAGTTTATAAGACTTCAGTACAAAAAATATAACTTAACCAAAAAGAATTCCCGATGAAACATACACAAGTAAAAAATAGCTATTCAACCACACTATCATCATGGAAAAAAAGTTTGTTAAACATTGTTCCACACTTAAACACAACACAAAATATACCAGTTATTACATAGTACTTGACAAGACATCCAAACACTACAAACAAAGCCTACAATGCTTTCAAGAGATATATCACACAACTATCCATTTCACTACGCAAATGATGACCATTTCTTCTATGCACCAGGAGCCAAAGCCTGAACCTCCTTGGGAAGCTCCGTCACCAGAAGCTGGTTATTCCAGTTGAACACAACTCTATGCAGATCCTCGGCGTTCCAATCAACAATACTAGGCTGCAAAACAATAAAACAAATTATCAAAAATCATGACACATAAACAGAAGAATACACAATTAGCCAAACACATAAAAGTGAAAAGCTCAACTAGAACCCACGTCATTATTTCGAATGTTCTCAACGATCTTTTCAACATCATAGGATCCCTCATACTTTAGAGTATAATGGCCACATTAATTCGCCCCTTGAAGTGGAACCTTGATAAACGTTGGTTTCTTTGCAAAAACCTCCCATTTGGGCTGCTTGCTCGCATTGTACTGAGCATCACCATACACAGCCTTCATTACTTGGACCAATCTGGAGATATGTAAAAAAAGAAAAGAAACCACACATTTTCAGGTCTCAGAAAAGCAGAAACAAAGATGCGAAAAAATTAATCCAGTACAGATAATAAATGTCACTCACAATCTTCTCGCAGTCTTTATGATAGGTGTTCTTTGAAGGACGATGGTTCTTCGGATAAGGTAAAGAGTCAAGGATGTCGACGCTACTTCGGTACCGATTCATGACATATAAGGAAAAGTGGTTCACTTTCCTATCCTTTGGTAGGTTTGAATAGAGGCATCATGATCTAAAAACAAATGACCAAAAAAGAGGTATTAAATATTCAAAATAAAAACTAGCATGACAACAAACAAATAAAACCAAAAATCAGCTAGTAGATCTCACAAGGTCAGCACTGAGCAAGTCTTCATTATCTTTAACATAGCTCTTGAAATCTCTCGCTGCACTCTCCACATTAAACTTTTTATTTTCATCACCGTAAAACGTACAGTCAAGCACAACCTGCAAAAAAGCCAAAAAAGAAATAGACAGGGGAAAAGGATCAACAAGCAAAGTATTATTAAAACTCGTAAAACAATAGGCAGTCTTGTTTAACAGAAACAAACGATCTGATTGATTACCACGATGAAATATGGACTCAGCAATACCCTTTTTCCAGACGGAAAATCAGCATTTCTCTCGGGATCTTTCTTCCAATCATCAATGAGGAAGTCCATTACATCACCCTCCATGATTTGCCCAGGTGCAAAAACTTCCCAGATGCGTTTCCCAGTGAAGCTAGTTACTTTATCACCAGGCTGAGGTATCATTGAGAATGTATTCCTGTAGCACACACAAGAACAAAAAGCAGGGGAAGCAAGATAAGGCATTCATAGCCGTTCAAGTTGTATAAAAAGGAACAGTTTAGGTCATATTTATCTAGCAGTTACAAATAACAGAAGAAAAGAAGAGGAAACTTAATGAGAGATACTCCCTCAGCATACTTCTCACATGCTTCATCACCAAGCAACATATTATACAACTTGCGAGCCTTGTCCAGATGAGGGAAATTATGAGGCTGAAGCTACTGCACAGTGGGGGCAAAACTTTATAGGAGCTCTGGGCGCACGCTTCGTGCTTACAACATTGCCAGAATCCAAAGCAGGGTCCTTCCTAGCACCACCAGCTCTACGGGCCACTATTCCAGCAAGGGGAGATAAACCGTTGGCAGCAGCGCTCCTGGTGACTCTTCCCATGCCAGCAATCTTGTCAAACGCATCATCATCGTTGTCTATCAATTCCACAATGGGATTCTTGGGTGTAGAGGGGCTCTCTGCACAAGCAGCCGTAGAACCTTTCAGAGCTCCCGACCGCCCCTTCATAACACCAGATCTTGTCTTTTCGGGAGAATGCCCCTGGCTAAGATCAATAGCTACGCGCTCGAGCTCCGAGAACTGGCTGCCAAAGATCCTGTAGTCATGCTCACCAAGATCTAGCCACTCACCTGCAAAAAAAGACCACATCAAGGGTAAGTTCAAGTACATAATTCATGACAGTACTAATCAAGAAGTGCAAGCTGCAAAAAATTACAAAAGGTCATGCATACGTACATGGTTCGATGCCAAACAAACCCCGGAAGTCAACATCAAAAACATCGCTAGTTGCGCAGGTATACAGCAAAGTCTTCCTAATGTCAAGAATATCTTCGTGGCTATAATCCAACATTTCAATCACACCATCCTCCCGGCAATGATAGGCCTTGCAGTTTTGTAGCATAAAGAGTCCACAATCATGCTGTAAACAAAAGGGTACATCACAAATCCGGAAATACAGGAACACCATCCTCCCAGCAACAAAGACAACTAACAAAAATCATTAAAAACATATACCCACGTGTTTTTCTGCTGCGGCACCCGCACAAACTCGCAAGAGAAACCATCAATATGCGCCGGCGAGAACGGTTTGGCCCTGTCTACGCTGGACTCCTTCCAAAGCTTTTTATGTTATCTGGCATAGTCCTTAAGAATCTAACTACATCACTCCAGGTTTCATAGCGGAGTGAATCAAGACACTCGAAACGACGGAACATCAAATTCAGAACAATCAAGCACCAATACCCAGATTCTTCGCTAGGCTTCATGGTAGCCGCAAATGATGGCAGATCAAAAATAGGGAAAAGAAGCTGACAAAAAAATCACAGAGGAAAAATGAATTTAGCAAATCATAATGAAACAAAAAATTCAGCCTCCAACCAATAAAATAAAAGAAGGAAATTGAAATTCAGAAGTACAAACAAAAATCAGATAATTATAAGTTCTAGTTGAGTAAGCAAAACACTACAAAAATAAATGCTACTCAAGTTTATATCCACGGCCCAAACTTGCAACAAACATATCAGTTCAATTTCCTTGCAACAATAAGTGCAACTTTAAAAAAAGAAGCACACATCATTCATAAGTACAGGGGTAAAAGCAGGCTACTCAAGTTCATTCTCCCACGTCCCAAACTTGCAAGAAAACATGACAGTTCTAGTTCATGAGTACAAAAAGTTCAAGTTCACCTACTTGGTCAAAACCATCAGCCCCTGATCTCATGAACCACTGTAGCACATTGGAATCAATATTTCCATCACGGATCTTGGTCTTTTGTACAAAAAGAACAACAACAGTTAGAAAATTTCCAAAACAAGTTATCATCCTATCTACAAAACAAAATACTGACCGTCACCCATCTGGGAACTATCAACTTGTCAGTGTCTCGGTACTTCTGACGTAGAGAATATAAAACAACGTCAGCACTATCTGAGTTGAGCATGCCAGTGGGGAAAAACGCTTTAGCAATAGAACCAACACTGGCATCACATTCGCTATTTTGAAACATCGATTTGCCACTAAGAAAACACAAAAGATGACATGAATTAAAACTACTGCAATAACAACAATAGTCATATGAGAGAAAGAAAAAGAGACAAAAATGATACGGGCAACATCCCAAACTAACCGTTTTGCACGGTTCGTGCGCAACCTCGTAACAGCGAACAAAAACAAATCAACCTTAACAACATCAGCACTTTCTGCTTGCAGAAAAAGAAGAAAAATAATAAGTTCAAGCACTACAAGTGAACATGTCCAAAATGCCATAGATGAGAAGTACGCCTCATTTACAAGTCCTTACCTGCACTATCAGCGTTTGACGACGGGAGTTCCTGTGATGAGACCAATATGCCTCTAGTTTCAGGGTTTGACGATGGGAGATCTTGTGAGGACACCAATATGGTTGCGCTTTCAGGGTCTGAAGAAAGAAAATCCTGGGACGACACGAGCGCCTCCTGGGTCAAGGGGGCGGAAGAAATCGACAGAAATAAATCATCATCCTTGGATGGCACCTCCTCCACGCTAGAGGCATCTTGCAATGCATCACCGTAATAAAGCCCTCCAGGCGGGAAATTTTCGGGCGGCAAATCTTCACAATCAGAAAGATTTTCATTCCCAGCAATACCAACACCAGACGATTTGGCATCAAGTATGCAGGCAGCACCAACATCCTCATCAGCAACTTTGGCACCAACATCGTGCCCACTAATCATTGGAACACCACGAGCATCATCTCCACCACTAACGACAGGCTCACGCTCAACATCAGTCATCTGGCGAAATAAAAATTCAAAAAAAGTGAATAATATGAGCAAAACTAACAATCAAAAATAAGATAGCAACAGGTCCATAGAAAAACAAACCTTAGCAGCATTCACAGAAACATCATCGATCTTGCTGCTGCTAACATTCAAAGGAACATCACCAATGGTCGAACAAGGCTCGTCGCCAACAACAGGACCCTGATTCATATGTAATCAAGCAAAAAAACAATGCTATTATTAGCAGCAATAAACACAAGGAATTAAACCACAATAACAAAAAGGTAGTTATCACCTGCAAACTCTTAACGGTGTGGGATAGAAAAATGAACAAGCAAGGCACATTGGTGCGCATGAAAATTCAAGAAATATGTATAAACACAATAAAAATAAAAATAACCTTGCACTTATCAGTAGATGGATCATTAACTCCACGGTCAAGAGCAGCCTCAACATTATGACTGGTCTCGTGCATGAAAGAAAAATTATTAAACAGATGAAGATGAGGAAGTTCAACTACAATACTGACAGCAGAACAACATAGTAAAAATTGCAAACACCGAGGACTGACTCACATAAACAACAGGGCGCTCCAAGCCAACATAATTCGTATGGTGATCAGAAACATTAGCCTCAGTACCATCACCAGCCCTGCTGTCGGCGGCAGCAGCCTCATCCTGCTCAATCTGCATGAAAGAAAAAATTAATAAACAAATGAAGATGAGGAAGTTCAACTAGAATACTGACAGCAGAACAACATAGTAAAAATTGCAAACACCAAGGACTGACTCACATCAACAACATGGCGCTCCAAGCCAACATCATTCGTATGGTGATCAGAAATATTAGCCTCAGTACCATCACCAGCCCTGCGGTCGGTGGCAGCAGCCTCATCCTGCTCAATCTGCCTGATAACAACATTTGCACTTTCTTCAGATGGCTTGCAGCGAGAGTCTTCCATAGTTTTGAAACTCTTCATGTTGTTCAACAGACGAACCGAGCTCTGAACTAGATGAGCAGCACCATCACGCATATCACCGATTAAAATTCTCTCCATCTCAATATAGTCCACTGCTTCCTCAACATTAAATTGATGACCTTCAGGAAGGATACCATTGATACAGCTCAGACGCTCAACTGTAGTTGGGACCTTTTGCAGCTCAGAACACACATTACTAAAAATATGCTCAGCGCGCTCCAACGCAGAAACAGCAATATCAATACCAAAACCCTGCCTCTATGAGGTATTAGCATTACTAGGGCGAGGGGGAACATAACCAGCACCCTCAACACCACGGCCATCTCTCAACTCATCGTGCAGAGATGAAATCTTGGGAACCTGAGACGATGGCATCTCCAGGACAGGCCGTTTATACACTCGGAAAAAGACAACCTCCTCTTGAGTTTTCCACTACAAACAAGGGGGAAAAGAGTTAATTAATCAATGCAACACACAGGGAAAAAACATCATATTAACATATTTAAATCAACAACACTATCAATCTTTAACTGTCAGTGCCAATTTGCTAGTATTTACCAATAGGCCAGTTGAACAAACATATTCAGTTCAACCACACATGAAACAACAGTACTAAAAATCGTACCTAAACCTCACAAAGCTTAAGAAATGACAAAATTTAAACAGGTAACTCAGCAGTACACATGTTCACTCCAGCAAAAATAGCTATACCTAAATAAAAAAAGGTCTGCAAGACACGAAAGAAAAAAAACTCACCGGAAGCTTCCCAAACACCCAAGTATTTGGATCTGCGTTGCCTTTTTTTTATCAAATCTGCATCAACCAGATCGGAAAGCTTGACAGGATCCATGAAACATATGCGGGGGACTCGCATGTAAGGCTCCGCAGTCTTGCCACGGATAAGGCAGTCAAGGTACATTAGTACAGGCCCTATAGCACAGCCTGTGATTGCCTTCCCCATGGTAACACCATCTTGGTACCTGACAACAGCCCTTCTAAGCTCATCAACCATCCGCTGGCAATAATCCATATTAGCCATGTCCTCAATGACGAGACCCTCAAACATTGCTGCCTCTCTGGAAACACGCACGGGGGCACCAGGCAACACAACCTTCATAAACACAATAATGAAGAACACTTTCAGAGCAATTTCATCTTTGCTAGGATCCTTGACAAGCACCCTGAGCCTATCCCTCAAATCCTTTGTCTTGATATCTTTGTTCCTGCTAATGTCAAGCTCCAATCTTAACTTCATCATAGCGTCGTCATATCCATCCTCTGACGGCCTTGGTGCAGAATGACCAGCACGAGGAAACCCAAATAATTGATGTATACCATCGCTAGTGATGCGAAGCTTCTTATTAGCCTCACCCATGTCAAGAGTCATTGTATCAGGGTCTATCATCAGGTACAAAGCTCCCATTAGAGGGCAGGAAATGTTAGACTTCACCTTCCACTTGAAGATAGAATCAAAACCAGTTGCATGAACCCTAGCCACATGGCGACTCTCAAGCAATTTAGCACAAGCTTCAACCTCTCCCAACGAACATCGCACAGTTAAGTTCAATCGCCGTTGGTCACCTTCATCCAAAGCAAATTTTCTGGCATTGCCTCCCACCGGCTTGACGGACTCATAACGCTAACAGGCTGTAAATGAAAATAAAGAAGCCACAGCTTAAATAAATGAATACAGAAAACAAAACAAGCATATGAAGGCAAGTAGAAAAAAGAAAAAATTGCACAAGTTCAACTCTTAAAACAACATCAGTACCACCCTAAATTGATGCAAACAATGACCAGCCTCACCTGGCTAGCATACTAGCCCAGAAACAATTAAATCATTGCAAGTACAACTAGTAAGTCACATATAGTACAGCATCTTCAGAATCAACTTCGATATCATCTTCTTCAGATACAGCATCTTCAGCTTTGACACGAGCACGCTTCTTCACACCTTTGTTCACCTTCGCAGGAGCAACTTTACGCTTCTTATTTTCTTTCAACAAAGAGCGCTCTGGAAGAGGAGACGAAGAAGGCTTCTTATTTGTCAAAACTCGTGGACTCCGACGAACAGGGGAGCCACCAAGTGTTCTTGGACCAATCCTCACAGCAACAATATCCCCATCAGCTTTGCTATTACCAGGTTGGGAACCAGCTTTCACACGTGGGCTATGCCTCTGTGTGCCATCAGGATTTCGATTTGACATCTTCCTCTTCAAACCAGCTTTCTTATCCTTAACTGCATCACGAGTAAACACTTGCGTCAAACGAGTTTGCATCAGGTTTGTCTTCACAGGCATGTCACTTCCATGAGATCCAGCATCAACAGTTGAAAAGGCCGCGTCACCACCTTCGTCACATACACCTTTAGGAGCTTGAGCAACATCCCCATCACTTCATTGCACACAAGCAGCCTTTTGACGCCATTCCAACTCCTTTCTCCTCTAGAAATCACACTTCTTCTTTCTTATCCTTTCATCCTCGAGCTGTAACTGCATAGGAACATCTTCAGCCTGAGTAACAGGCTCAGTGCCATCAACACTCTGTGACTGAGTAACAGACAACTACAAGCTGCCATCACCATCATCAACATTAAGAGAATACATTCCATCATTAATATCTTTGGCAACATCAGCAATGTCCTCAGGAGCACCATGGTTGTCATTAACTGCACAAACCAATAACATAAGCACGCACATATAAAATTAAAACACAATTAACATTGCAGAGACAAGATAAATAAAGCGCATAGCATCAGACACAAACAAAAGGAACAACTGATGTAGCTAAGCATATTTATGTATTCAAGGCTGATAAAAAAGAGCAAATATAAGGAAACACCAGCAACATTCGCAAGTTCTTCTAGAGGATTTGGTGTCTCAAAAATAACATTCACAAGATCTTGAAAGCGTTCTAATTTGTCAGAATCAGGAGGCACCGGCACTCCAACATCTGCAACAACATCATAATTAGCAAAAAAAAGTACATGAACAAGCAATCAGTTCAACTATATGAACACTACAAGTGCACCCAATAAAACAATATCAACCCACCACTGGCACAACAAACTTCAAAATGACAACTCTTTCAACATCATAGGAGTTCTTCACTGACTACTACAACCTATTCAAATGCCAGGACAGCAGTTCAAACTACACATGGTGATCAGTACTACAACCTGTGTGCAGGTCACATCAACCGCCAAAACTATACACACCACACATTCCAGGGCAAAATTAACAACTATCAAAATACATACAACTTATAAATTCGATACGACAACACCTATACAACCTAAAAACCAGATCTGTTCAAACATCATCCAAATTATAGGGAAAATTACCTGCATTCAACTTGTCCGGACTGGATGATGTACCCATTGAGATCTACAGACCTGAAATCTGTCGAACCATATCTGCAAGACAGATGAACAAAAGTAGGGTTCCAACCTATTTCAGAAACGAAGCACGCCATACAAAGAAAAACTCTTACCAGCAAACACAAAATCCGCCACGGAATCCAGTATCACAGTCGTGAACCGCTCGTTCAAGAGCAAAAGGAATCCTAGCGAATCTAGCCTGAGACAGCAAGAGAGTAATAGCTTAGAAATAGAGGGGAAATCTGTACATAAGGGGACACAAGGGCAGTCGATGGCAGAGCAAAAGGAGCAAACAGAGCACCCAAGCCTCCACCCCTGGGTTCAACCCGCCGGCCGACACTCCCGCGGCGAAACAGGAGAGGCAACTTCTATGTGAGAAGAGAAGAAGAGGGGAACAAAGAAGGAATCGATTTGTGGAGGGGAGCGGAGCGGAACGGGGGAGAGCGGAGGTTAAAAGGTGAGTGGGAGAAAACCGACGGGTAAAGCCCGCAATCGTGGCAAAGCCCACTATCTCTAGGCAGTTACCAAAGATAATAGCAAAAATTAAATACAATAAAAAATTAATATAGAGGGGGAAAACAAACGACTAAAGTACAAATAATAACTCACAACAGTACAATAAAAATTATCAAGAAAGTACAAATGAAATAATAATTCATAACGGTGCTCGTTTTTCCCCTAAAAAAAGATAAGATAATGGGGGCAAGTCATGTTACGGACTCGCCTCCGCATGCGACACCGCGGCACGCCGCGTCATCGCCTGCTACGGCTCGTTCCTGGCTCGGGCTCGTCGGGATGGGGGAGGGGGTGTCACAACCCTAGTTTAGCCTTTGCTTGTCCTTGCATGATAATCATGTCTAAATTCTGAAAATTGAATTGAGGGAATTTTCAAGCCTCAGAAACCTTTTAAAAATGGTCAACATTAAAATCTTCTCAAATAATTCCAAAAAAATGTTCCTGTTATTCTGTGAAAATATTGGAAATAGGTAAAATTCAAACCAGTATTTTTGGAATCTCAGAAATATTTATTTTTGGAGTTTGAGTTAATCCAACAATTATTTGCATTGGACCTATATTTATTATATACAAAATATTGGTCCAATAATTGTGAAAGTTGGTATGTGGCTCTGGACTAGTTCCCTAAGTCCACATATTGAATTTCAGATGTTTATAAAGTGATTTGGTAGTTAAACCAAATCAAACAAACTAAATAAATAAAAGACAGAAAGCAGAGAGATAGAGAGAGAGAGAAACCTACCTGGGCCAGCTTACTGCACCTGTTGCAACCCACCCGGCGGCCTAGCTGGACAGCCCAGCCCACTAGCGCCTCCCTGTCGCCTTCCTCCTCACGCCAGTAGCCGAGGGCGCATGGTCGCCCCGCGCCGGCCACCGCCTGCTTGCCGCTTGCTCCTGGACGTCGCTAGGTGCGCCACGCGGACCCCTCGGAGCCCTCTCGTTCGCCCCCCCCCCCTCTCTGTTCGTCCCCTCTCTCGCCCTCTCCTCGCCATGGCCGCAACCGCCAAGCGCTCGCCGCCGTGAAACCCGTAGCCACCGGCCCTCCCTCGCTTCCCCGATTGGTCCAAGAGCTCCGCGACGTCATCCTCGACCCCCTCACCGAGCCACGCCCCGCCGGAAGCCCTGCAGCGTCGCCCCAACCTCATGTTCAACCTTCGGCCGCCGGCAACCTCGCCGTGGATTCGCGAGCTCCAGACCCTTCCCAGCCTCGCCGTTGCCTCTGCTGGATTCTGAGTGAGCCCCTGCCCCTTTCCCCTCTCTCCCCGCGCTCGTCCGTGTCTTCTAACCACCGTGGCCATCGGAGCCGATAGCTCCTCGCCGCCGGTCATGTCGCCACCGCGGCTACGGCCGCGCAAGCTCGCGTCTGAGCTCACCACTGAACTGACCGAACTCCCCTGAGCATAACGCACACACCCATTCATCTCCCCGTGCTCTATAGCTCCATCTCGCTTAACACCCGAATGCTGGCCGCCTCTACGAGCTCGACTCCGGCGAGCTCGCTCCACCGCAGCCCCTCCCGTTTGCCCTACCAGATGCGCGTGAGCGCCAGCTACGCGTAGGACCAAACCACGGTCAATTTGGTCGACCGTGGGCAAAACCCGAGCCAACCCAGTGTGCCTCCGCCGGCGTAACTCCGGCGATGGTGACGTGGCAGGTTAGTTTAGGGCTAATGACGTAGTTAGTTAACACCTAGTGACACTGACGCCAGGGCCCCACTGCCTAATTAACCCTGGTTTAGTTTTGTTTAGATTAAACTAACACCGCAAGGCCCACAGGTTAGTTTGACCTGGCCACGTCACATGTTGACCAACCCCACACGTCAGCGTTGACTTGCTGACGTGGCTGTTGACCTGACCCCACCTGTCGGTGACCCAGACAGCACTGTGTGACTGACCAGTGGACGCCACTGGTCAGGTTTGACCTGGTCAGCCGCAGTTGACTTGCTGACGTCACAGTGATGCAATGCTGACGTAGTAAAGCATTTTCTGGATTTAAGTTTATTCAGGAAATTCCAGAAAATAGTGCTAACTTCTAAAAATCATAGAAATTCAATCGTAGCTCAGAATGAAATAAGTTATATATGAAAAATTATCAGAAAAATCTAATCTATCCATTGGTACTGGTTTAATGCATGATAAAGCAACTTAACCTTGCTGTATAGATCAAAAAATGTAAATGCACTTTGGAATTTCATAGTTTGAATTTGAATTTGAACCTTTGGGTCAAATCAACTCAAACTCTTCTGTTGCTAGCTGCATTAGCTCAAATCACAGCATATTGCCATGTCACATTCATGCATCCTATTGTTGCATTGCATTGATGGTGTTTCCTCTCTGTTGCCGGTATTGTTCCCCCTCGGTAGATGTTGTTCCGACGTTGTGATCGTTGACACTGATGAAGAATCAATGCTATCTTCATAAGTGCCAGGCAAGCAAAACCCCCCTTGTTCATTCCGATACAATCCCACTCTCTCGCTTCTGCTCTCTTTTACTGCATTAGGACAACAACGATTCAACTGTTACATGTTGCGGTAGTTGAACCCCTTTCCTTTGCATGACCTGTCATTGCCACAGTAAATAGATGAAACCCACTAGCATGAGTAGGAGTTGTTTGAGCCCTGATGTGCCTACTCATTCATGCTTGTTTGTCATGCCTGCTACTGCTTTGAGTGGAGTCAGGTATGATTCATCGGGAATGAATTGGAATGGTGATAAACATGTCCTACTGTGCGTGAGCTAAGTGTGTGAACACGATTTGGTAAAGGTAGCGGTGAGAGGCCATGTAGGTGTACATGGTGGGTTGTCTCATTGAAACCGTCCTCAGGAACTGAGTTTTGTGTTTGTGATCCATGAACAGCTACTACCACACATTGGGATCCTTAATTGACTCTCTCGGCTTCTTAACCACCCTTGTCCTCTGTCCAGGAGTTGCAAGTAGTTTCTGGTGTTTGTAGTATGCTGGAGGCTGTGCGTAGCGCTGGCCCGCGAGGGTGGGCTGTGATGCCGTAGGCACGTGGCACGGTGTACCGGGCGCCCGTTTGGTGTCTCGGGAACCCTGCTCACATCGTTTGGGGTCGTATGTGGAAACTTCGGCCAGACTCCCTGCGGATGGAACCTGAATAGGCGATAAACCTGGACTAGAGACTTGAGTGTTTAGGTAGGCCGTGGCTGACACCCTCGCCAGGCTTCCGCTTCAAGGTTGCCGAGATACATGATGGGTACATGGCGGTAAGTGGCGAGAGCGTGTGTGAAGAAGTACACCCCTGCAGGGTTAACATCATCTATTCGAATAGCCGTGTCCGCAGTAAAGGACTTCTGGGTTGCCTATAACAGTTCATAGACAAGTGAAAGTGGATACTCTAAAATGCGCAAGATAAGCGTGAGTGCTTTGGATGGCGTTCTCGTAGGGAGACGGGAGCGAACCCATAGTGGTGTATTGATATGGTGAATATGTGGACTCGTGTGCACCACCTCAAAAGAGTTACTTGCAGTCGTAGTTCAGGATAGCCACTGAGTCAAAGCTGGCTTGCTGCAGTTAAACTCCACCACCCCCTTTGTTGATACCGATGCATATGTAGTTAGTTCTGATGTAAGTCTTGCTGGGTACATTTGTACTCATGTATGCTTATTTTATTGCAGAGAGACGCCAGTCTCGCTAGTAGTTCCGTGTGGACTTCAACGTTTAGCTTGATACCACAGCTACGATCTTGTGCCCTCGGCAGGATCTAGTAGATAGTCAGGATTCTCAACCTTTTTCATTTGTAGATGTCTGTACTCAGACATGTTAAGCTTCCGCATGTGCTTTGACTTGTATGCTTTGAATGTTGGGTCATGAGACCCATGTTTGTAATATCTCGCTCCTCGGAGCCTAATGAATAAATACTTTGAGTCGTAGAGTTTTGTTGTGATGTGATGTTGTATTTACACATATCGAGCATATTGTGTGTATGATTGAAATGCTTGGTATGTGTGGGGATCCAACAACCTAGTTGTTTATCCTTGGTAGCCTCTCTTATGGGGAAATGTAGTCTTGTGCTTCCATGAGCCATAGTAGTCCTCTACAGCCCGGTTCACCGGAGTCCTGCTAGCCCAGCACTACTGCTCTGGAACACTTGACTGGCCGCCATGTGATTCACTTCATTCCTGTGTCTGTCCCTTCGGGGAAATGTCACGCGGTGACATCCGGAGTCCTGCCTAGCCTACTACAGCACGGTTCACCGGAGTCCTGTTAGCCCAGTGCCACTGCCCGGATTCCCACGCTGCTGACCGACATGCACGATGTTGATTCAATATGCCTGTCCCCGTAAGTTAGTGCCACTTTGGGTTCACGACTAGTCATGTCGGCCCGGGTTCTCTGTCATATGGATGCTAGCGACACTATCATATACGTGAGCCAAAAGGCGCAAACAGTCCCGGGCCATGGTAAGGCGACACCCGTGGGGATACCGTGTGTGAGGCCGCAAAGTGATATGAGGTGTTACCGGCTAGATCGATGTGACTTGGAATCGGGGTCCTGACAGCTTTGGTATCAGAGCCTGACTGTCTGTAGGACTACCAAGCCAAACTGGTCAAAGTTGAGTCTCGAAATGCTTTAGTTATATAAGGGAATTGATTGTGGAAGGGAACGTAAGGCTCTTTTTACTCCTTTACCTTATGGCCTTCTGATCGGAGTCAACCTCTTCTTTTCTTCGGGGATTAAGAACTAGGCTTCTCGTCTTTCTATCAGGATCACGTGTTACTAATCTGTAGACTTATAGAATTGTTGGTTCAAGCCCCAGTTCAGTTCCTACTATTTTTGTGTGTTGACAGTTGATCTCAGAACCTTGATAGTGTGATGTTAAGTGGTCATGCCACTATTTTGCAGGATGTCTCCAATCTTTTTGAGCATTTACAGCCGTTATGTTGTCCGAGTCATCCCAGGTTTCGAAATAATCTGATGCATTTGCAACTCCTTTCTTTCCGTTCCCAATGTTTCTTTGGGCCAGATTAACCACACTAATCGCCGAGTTGAGGTACTCTGTTGCCTCGGCTTATATGTTGAAGCCATTATTATGACCCTAGGCGTCCTAGAGAACCACCCACTAATCTAGCAATGCTTTATATTCCCAATGTGATGATTTTGGCCGTCATTCTCGAAAGCATCCCGTGATGCCATTTAGTAGTAGGTATTCTATTCCTGGGTTTTGAACCCGAGATTCACTCCACTCACCACCTGTTGATAGTGTTTTCTAGTTCCTTTAGGATATTAGTAACCTTTGCGATAGTCCTTGAGGTCCGTGGTATTTATTTCTTCCAACTACCATGAACTACTTATGGCAGAAGTTCCTCGTTGAACCGAAAGATCACAACTAGAGTGCTCTTGGCAAGTTCCCGATTCTATGTTGTTACTCTGCCAGTCCTTCCTTTTCTGCATGGGTTATCCGAAAGAAACATGTTGAGCTTGGTTCGACATACTAGTCTATGCATCCACAACTCAGAAACTTATATGTTCCTTTGAGTTGTCCTTCTTTAGTTGTTTTTTGGCCCTTGTCTATCAATTGATAGTCAGGAATAGTTGTGCATTCGTGTTCATCGATACCTCATATTCTTGTGGTCCGTCAAGCCATTCTATTCCAGAATGACTAGGAGAAACAAACTCCAGTACCTTATCCATTTCTAGGATTGGGTCAAAGTAGTTGTATTCCGCAGATCAAAATGCCAAACCAGCTTTTGTTCTGTTCTACCTTCGAGTATTACCCCTTTTATGTCGAGAATATCATAGGAATTGCACCACCTCTTATGAATTCTTGACGCGGTGATACTCCTCGCAGTCATCATTCATTCCTCGGTCCTCATGTTGTTGTAACCGGAATGCCGACAAGTGAATTGTGATGTGTGAAATCAATACTCCGAGCAACTCGTTGCTTGGTAGTAAATGGACAATATTCTCATTCTTAGCGTGTTGGTTATTAAATCATCATCCTAAGATTGATCGTGCTACCTAGTCCTTATTTCTAGTGCACTCTTTGATCAATGAGTTAGGATTGTGTCAATCCCTCACTCTTTTGATCCTGTCATCTTGCCCTGAAAAGCAAGGTTGTTCTCGAGCTTAATAACATATCGATGGTTCGTGATGTTCCAAATATCTTCTCGGAAGTATTACCAGGTTGTCACCTGACCGCTATGTTGAGTTCGTGATCATGTTGGTTTTCCTCCAAACCACCCTTTCTCCACAGATCTGTGTTGGATACACCTGAACTAGTTGGATAAGCTAAACAATAACTTGGAGAGTTGGAAGATAAAAGCTTTATTTGACCCGGTTCATTCAAAGGGATATCCTTAGGTGTGTGTGTGTGTGTGTTGAAGAAAGATGATATCCTCATTGATTGATCCTTGTGATCAGTTATTGGATCTATTGTCTTATCCAACCTTTGATTTGAGTATGGGCTATCGTCAAATCAAATCTGAACCAACGGTATTCGTAATGCTGTCTTACTCGTGGTTGTTTCCTCGAGCATACACCATTATATCTTTTTGGTCTGACCAATGCTATCACCTTGTTCACATAATTGTGGAATTCCATTTATATGGGAACCTGGATGAATTGTTGTTGAGCCCATCAGCAACATTTTTATCTTCTCCATGATTTTGATGAACATTAAGCTAGTGTTGGAAACTTTTGAAAGCATTTCTTCATGCTAGCTCATGAAGCACATGTTTGTATGAAAGAAGTGACTTCCTCTAATTCATGTGCATTTGATGCAAGTTGCCGCCGTGAATTCGAGAAAGTTTGTTTTGCTTCCTCTGGAATCATCCCAAGTCAGTCCTGCACGTGCGAAGTATTCTATGGTTTGATAGACTAATCATCTTCATTCCATATCTATTTCCTAGCACACCAAGCCACTGATTGATTTGTTCAAGGAGAAGAAGTTCCTTCCTAAGAGCTAATCCGAACTTATATAAGGACTTCGATATCCTCGATGATGGTTCCTCACCTGGACTTCAGTAGTGTTTTATATAAGACTACTATGTGGTCATGCTTTTCTAGGACAACGTGGTCACATGTGTGTAGTAGAACCGGCTCATGTTTTGGAGCTTACTACCATAGTCCATTTCCCGAGAATCTCGCAACATCATCTCGTCGATTTGTGTTGCAACCTTTTCTTTTCAGACATGTTGAGTCTGAAGTATCCTGTTACTAACCAGATCTAAATCTCAGGCAGATATGATGGTTGGAACATTCCCAACATTGCATTTTGTTCCCGGCTTGCGCCGCCATTGTGCCAATCTCCCATGGGCTGCCCTTCTCGGCAATTGTTATTCAGGATCATCTCCAAAAGTGTTCCTACCATGGGTCCCATCCATTTCCTATGATAAGCAAAAATCATCCGCACTGCGTTATCTTCAACAAGGTAGTCCACATCATCCATTCCAGTCCGAGTATGTCATTCTTTTGAACTCCTTCAAACGATCGTTTGGGAATTTCCTTAGGCTGGTATAGAGAGTTCCAATGATCTCTGTATCAAAAGTAATTCTTTTTTCCACTTAAGGGAATAATTTTACGAGTCACCTCTTCCAAGGTGCCCCGTTATGGGATCATGGTAATTGTTTCCTCGCTACTTTGAAACCCTCGTCAATTTGTTTCTTCCGTTCCTCCTGATGCATGTTTTGCCTCCTAGCTCCAGAAATGTTTCTATGTCTCATTCCGTGAGTTGATCTTGTGATCATTAAGATGATCCTAAGTTGCTCGAACCTCAAGAAGATCGATTCTTCTAAAATTCTCCCTTTCTTCTCGTTGTCTTGTTGGATGTAGTTCTCAAAGCAAGACATCGAGATCAAGGTGATGCAATGATCAACATCCCCGGGAAGGGAAATTGGATCATGAAGATCGTGTCGGCTTTGTGTCCACTTTGTCTTCTTACCTTACGTCTTGAATCTCGGGACGAGATTCTTGTTTAGTGGGAGTGAGTTGTCACAACCCTAGTTTAGCCTTTGCTTGTCCTTGCATGATCATCATGTCTAAATTCTGAAAATTGAATTGAGGGAATTTTCAAGCCTCAGAAACCTTTTAAAAATGGTCAACATTAAAATCTTCTCAAATAATTCCAAAAAAAGTTCCTGTTATTCTGTGAAAATATTGGAAAGAGGTAAAATTCAAACCAGTATTTTTGGAATCTCAGAAATATTTATTTTTGGAGTTTGAGTTAATCCAATAATTATTTGCATTGGACCTATATTTATTATATACTAAATATTGGTCCAATAATTGTGAAAATTGGTATGTGGCTCTGGACTAGTTCCCTAAGTCCACATATTGAATTTTAGATGTTTATGAAGTGATTTGGTAGTTAAACCAAATCAAACAAACAGAATAAATAAAAGACAGAAAGCAGAGAGAGAGAGAGAGAAACCTACCTGGGCCAGCTTACTGCACCTGTTGCAGCCCACCAGGCGGCCCAGCTGGACAGCCCAGCCCACGAGCCCCTCCCTGTCGCCTTCCTCCTCGCGCCAGTAGGCGAGGGCGTGTGGTCGCCGCGCGCCGGCCACCTCCTGCTTGCCGCTTGCTCCTGGACGTCGCTAGGTGCGCCATGCGGACCCCCTAGAGCCCTCTCATTCGCCCCCCCCTCTCTCTCTGTTCGTCCCCTCTCTTGCCCTCTCCTCGCCATGGCCGCAACCACCAAGTGCTCGCCGCCGTGAAACCCGCAGCCACCGGCCCTCCCTCGCTTCCCCGAATGGTCCACGAGCTCCGCGACGTCGTCCTCGACCCCCTCACCGAGCCATGCCCAGCCGGAAGCCCTGCAGCGTCGCCCCCGACCTCATGTTCAACCTTCGGCCGCCGGCAACCTCGCCGTGGATTCGCGAGCTCCAGACCCTCCCCGGCCTCGCCGTTGCCTCTGCTGGATTCTGAGTGAGCCCCTGCCCCTTTCCCCTCTCTCCCCGCGCTCGTCCGCGTCTTCTAACCACCGTGGCCATCAGAGCCGATAGCTCCTCGCCGCCGGTCATGTTGCCACCGCGGCTATGGCCCGTGCAAGCTCGCGTCTGAGCTCACCACTGAACTGACCGCACTCCCCTGAGCATAACACACACACCCATTCATCTCCCCGTGCTCTGTAGCTCCGTCTTGCTCAACACCCGAACGCCGGCCGCCGCTACGAGCTCGACTCCGACGAGCTCGCTCCACCCCAGCCCCTCCCGTTTGCCCTACTAGATGCGCGCGAGCCCCAGCTACGCGTAGGACCAAACCACGGTCGATTTGGTCGATCATGGGCAAAACTCGAGCCAGCCCAGTGTGCCTCCGCCGGCGTAACTCCGGCGAAGGTGACGTGGCAGATTAGTTTAGGGCTAATGACGTAGTTAGTTAACACCTAGTGACACTGACGCAGGGCCCCACTGCCTAATTAACCCTGGTTTAGTTTTGTTTAGATTAAACTAACACCGCAGGGCCCACAGGTCAGTTTGACCTGGCCACGTCACTTGTTGACCGACCCCACATGTCAGAGTTGACTTGCTGACGTGGCTGTTGACCTGACCCCACCTGTCGGTGACCCAGACAGCACTGTGTGACTACCCAGTGGACCCCACTAGTCAGGTTTGACCTGGTCAGCCGCAGTTGACTTGCTGACGTCACAGTGATGCAATGCTGACGCAGTAAAGCATTTTTCTGGATTTAAGTTTATTCAGGAAATTCCAGAAAATAGTGCTAACTTCTAAAAATCATAGAAATTCAACCGTACCTTAGAATGAAATAAGTTATATATGAAAAATTATCAGAAAAATCTAATCTATCCATTGGTACTGGTTTCATGCATGATAAAGCAACTTAACCTTGCTGTATAGATCAAAACATGTAAATGCAGTTTGGAATTTCATAGTTTGAATTTGAATTTGAACCTTTGGTTCAAATCAACTCAAACTCTTCTGTTGCTAGCTGCATTAGCTCAAATCACAGCATATTGCCATGTCACATTCATGCATCATATTGTTGCATTGCATTGATGGTGTTTCCTCTCTGTTGCTGGTATTGTTCCCCCTCGGTAGATGTTGTTCCGACGTTGTGATCGTTGACACTGATGAAGACTCAATGCTATCTTCATAAGTGTCAGGCAAGCAAAACCCCCCTTGTTCATTCCAATACAATCCCACTCTCTCGCTTCTGCTCTCTTTTACTGCGTTAGGACAACAGCGATTCAATTGTTACATGCTGCGGTAGTTGAACCCCTTTCCTTTGCATGACCTGTCATTGCCACAGTAAATAGATGAAACCCACTAGCATGAGTAGGAGTTGTTTGAGCCCTGATGTGCCTACTCATTCATGCTTGTTTGTCATGCCTGCTACTGCTTAGAGTTGAGTCCGGTCTGATTCATCGGGAATGAATTGGAATGGTGATGAACATGTCCTACTGTGCGTGAGCTAAGTGTGTGAACATGATTTGGTAAAGGTAGCGGTGAGAGGCCATGTAGGAGTACATGGTGGGTTGTCTCATTGAAACCGTCCTCAGGAACTGAGTTCTGTGTTTGTGATCCATGAACAGCTACTACCACACATTGGGATCCTTAATTGACTCTCTCGGCTTCTTAACCACCCTTGTCCTCTGTCCAGGAGTTGCAAGTAGTTTCTGGTGTTTGTAGTATGCTGGAGGCTGTGTGTAGCGCTGACCCGCGGGGTGGGCTGTGATGCGGTAGGCACGTGGCACGGTGTACCGGGCACCCGTTTGGTGTCTCGAGAACCCTGCTCACATCGTTCGGGGTCGTATGTGGAAACTTCGGCCAGACTCCCTGCGGATGGGACCTGAATAGGCGATAAACCTGGACTATAGACTTCAGTGTTTAGGTAGGCCGTGGCCGACACCCTCGCCAGGCTTCCGCTTGAAGGTTGCCGAGATATATGATGGGTACATGGTGGTAAGTGGCGAGAGCGTGTGTGAAGAAGTACACCCCTGCAGGGTTAACATTTGTTTTAACTGCCTGCCAAGTTCAAAAAAATTAAAAAAAATGGTGGCAAAGAATGACAAATGTTTTAAGTGCCTGCCAAGTTTCATCAGGGAATAACATTCGTGGGTGTCGCGGCAAAAAAACAATCAACACTCCAAAATAGATTATTTTTTGCCACGACTTCCATGAGTGTCGTTCCCTAATGAAACTTGGCAAGCACTTAGAACATTTGTTGTTCTTCGCCACCATATTTGTTTTGAAATTTTTTGAATTTTTTTAGAGTTCACTATTCATGGTGGTATCAAAAGAGCTAAAACTCGTATGTGCACTTTCCAACACTTTTTTCATGAATGCAAGTGACACTGACATATAGGTGATGTTTTTCTGAACATTTTGGTATCTTATTTGCATTTTTTTCTAATTCAGTATGAACTAGTTATGAAGTTTTCAAACTGGCGGTCAAATGGTCAAAGGCCAAAAGCATAAGAGGAGCAAAGTGACTTGGACAGAACCGGTGACTTTTGGGAATTAGGGGTAAAACAGATGAGTGGGACACAACTAGGGGCATAAATCTAATTATCCCTCTGATGTAAGTCTTGCTGGGTACATTTGTACTCACGTTTGCTTATTTTATGTTTTGCAGAGAGACGTCGGTCTCGCTAGTAGTTCCGTGTGGACTTCGACGTTTAGCTTGATACCTCAGCTACGATCTTGTGCCCTCGGCAGGATCTAGTAGATAGTCGGGCTTCTCAGACTTTTTCATTTATAGATGTCTGTACTCAGACATGTTAAGCTTCCGCATGTGCTTTGACTTGTATGCTCTGAATGTTGGGTCATGAGACCCATGTTTGTAATATCTCGCTCCTCAGAGCCTAATGAATAAATACTTTGAGTCGTAGAGTTTTGTTGTGATGCCATGTTGTATTTACACATATCGAGCATATTGTGTGTATGATTGAAATGCTTGGTATGTCTGGGATCCAACAACCTAGTTGTTTATCCTTGGTAGCCTCTCTTATGGGGAAATGTAGTCTTGTGCTTCCATGAGCCATAGTAGTCCGCTACATCCCGGTTCACCGGAGTCCTGCTAGCCCAGCACTACTGCTCCGGAACACTTGACTGGCCGGCATGTGATTCACTTCGTTCATATGTCTGTCCCTTCGGGGAAATGTCACGTTGTGACATCCGGAGTCCTGCCTAGCCTGCTACAGCCCAGTTCACCGGAGTCCTGTTAGCCCAGTGCCACAGCCCGGATTCGCACGCTGCTGACCGACATGCTCGATGTTGATTCATGTATGCATGTCCCCGTAAGTTAGTGCCACTTTGGGCTCACGACTAGTCATGTCGGCCCTGGTTCTCTGTCATATGGATGCTAGCGACACTATCATATACATGAGCCAAAAGGAGAAAATGGTCCCAGGCCATGGTAAGGCGACACCCGTGGGGATACCGTGAGTGAGGCCGCAAAGTGATATGAGGTGTTACCGGCTAGATCGATGTGACTTGGAATCGGGGTCCTGACAGGGGGGTCCCGACCCCCCTCCCCCTGGCTCGGCCTCGCGCTAACACGGCAGTGTGCTTGTTTGACAGGCGCAGTGCGGTTGTTCCGTTCCCCCCACACGCACCCACACACCCCTAAGATAGATAATGGGGGCAAGTCCATACAAGGAAGATGTGTGAGTAAAACTATGCCCCTCGGTGCGGTGGGGTGCGGGGGCAAGTCATGTTACGGACTCGCCTCCGCATGCCATGCCGCGGCACGCCGCATCGTCACCTGCTATGGCACGTTCCTTGCTCGGCCTCGCCGGGATGGGAGAGGGGGGTCCTGACCCCCCTCCCCTCCCCCCCGGCTC